>NC_056737.1:746163833-746192023 GCF_019279795.1 Protopterus annectens | reverse complement strand
GTGTCCCCCCCAATAATGTAGTTAGGTAGGGGTTTGAATCCTGCACATGCTCAGTGTGGGTGGATGAGTGGGGTTTGTGTGTGTGAAAGGCTGTCAGAGAAAAATGTCCCTTTTGGCAACTGGGAAAACACACTACAGGATGCTCATTCCACTTTCTAAACACTGATGATGTCAGCACCCTATAAGTACAGCAGGAGAAGGAAAACCTCTCCGTAATGCGAATAGCGCGCTCTGCTAATGTGTATGTCTCAAGTGTCATAACATAGTTAGGTAGGGGTTTGAATCCTGTAAATGCTCAGTGTGTGTTCAAGACCATATGAAAGAAATATCCCTTTTGCCAACTAGGAGAACACACTACAGGATGTACATTCCCCTTTCTAAACACTGATGATGTCAGCACCCTATAAGTACAGCAGGAGAAGGGAAACCTCCCAGTAATGTGAATAGCACGCTCCGCTAATGCGTCCGTCTCAAGTGTCATAACATAGTAAGGTAGTGGTTTGAATCCGGCAAGTGTGTGTGTTTGGATGAGGGGGGTTAGTGTGTGTGCAATTTCGTGTGAGGGAAATGTCCCTTTTGGCAACTAGGAGAGCACACTACAGGATGCACATTCCTCTTTCTAAACACTGATGATGTCAGCACCCTATAAGTACAGCAGGAGAAGAGATGCCTCCCCGTATTGTGAATAGCACGCTACGCTAATGCGTATGTCTTGAGTGTCATAACATAGTTAGGTAGGGGTTTGAATCCTATAAATGCTCAGTGTGTGTGGAGGGGGTTAGTGTGTGTTCAAGACTGTATGAAAAAAATATCCCTTTTGCCAACTAGGAGAACACACTACAGGATGCACATTCCCCTTTCTAAACACTGATGATGTCAGCACCCTATAAGTACAGCAGGAGAAGAAAAACTTCCTAGTAATGCGAATAGCGCGCTTTGCTAATACGTCCATCTCGAGTGTCATAACATAGTTAAGTAGGGGTTTGAATCATGCAAATGCTCAGTTTGTGTGGAGGGGGTTAATGTGTGTGCAAGTCTGTATGAAGGAAATATCCCTTTTGGCAACTAGGAGAACACACGACAGGATGCACATTCTCCTTTCTAAACACTGATGATGTCAGCACCCTATAAGTACAGCAGGAGAAAAGAATCCTCCCAATAATTCAAATAGCGCACTCTGCTAATGCATCTTTCCCGAGTGTCATAATATAGTTAGGTAGGAGTCTGAAACCTGTAAATAGCATGTGTGTGTGTTTGGATGTGGGGACTCTGTGTGTGTGCAATTCTGTATGAAAAACATGTGCTTTTCTGAAATCAGGAGATCACACTACATGATGCACATTACCCTTTCCAAACAGTGATGATAAGAGCACCCTATACATACTGCTGGAGAAGAGACATCTGCCAGTAATCAGAATAACGCAACCTGCTACAGCATCCCTCTCAAGTACCGTAACATATTTAGGTAGGGGTTTGAAAGTGGCAAGTGTGTGTGTGTTTGGATGTGGGGAGTTTGTGTGTGTGCATATCCGTATGAAAATCATGTTAGTTTTGGCAATCAGGAGATCACACTACCTGATGCACATTACCCTTTCAAAATACCGATGATGTCAGCACCCTATAAGTACAGCCAGAGAAAAGGAACTATCTAGTAATCTGAATAGTGCGCTTTGCTAATGCGTCTCTCTCACGTGTCATGACCTAGTTAGGGAGGGGTATGAATCCTGCAAATGGCAAGTGTGATGGGGTAGTAGGGTGTGTGTAAATGCAAGTGTGAGAGAACAGATACTTTTGGCAAATACTACAATACACCAGATGCTGCATATTCCCCCAGTAAACACAGGGGATGTCACCACACTATCAGCACAGCCAAACAGGGCTAGTTGGCCAGTAATGCCAATAGTGCGCTCTGCTACTTGGTCTATTACCATTGTCAGAGTACAGATAGGTATGTTTTGGTAACCCACAACTGCCATGTGTGGTTGTGTCAGACATTATGACCTTGTGTGGGTCTTTGTATATAACAATGCATGCCATTGCCTAAACCAGCAATGACATTGCACACATGATGTATGTGTGTGACACATACACATGAATACCTGTGACCTGCAGTAGTTACCATGTCTGACACATGCCTCGAGTGGATAAATGGTATTTGCAATGTATACTAATATGACTGTGTCTTACTGTGCAGGGGCTGCACGCGGTATGTGTCTATACAGTGTGGGTGTATATGGTAAAATACCTACAGCAGGGGATACACATCTGGTCTGGGCCATATAGTCTACATGTAGTCGATGTACAGGTGCTGCATGTTCCCACCTGTTGTGGGAGTGGTAACATGTCATTCCACTGCAATTCAGTGACCACATGCTGTGAACCCTTCAACTAGTGTGTTGTAGCTACAGTAATGCTCATGCACAATGTTTGGCTGGATGCAGTCCAGCCATATAAAGACAGTTCTTGAGACTGTCATATTGCCAGTGTTGTTATGGAGGATAGGTGGTTTTCCTGTGTATGGGAGGGTTGTGTGTGCCAGGCTAGGAACCAGGTGGCAGTCCGACACACTGTTAGCTGCACATGATTAGGCCCTGATGCTTTGTGCTGTGCCAACAACCTGGAGGTGTGCGTATCTGTGGTGCCTTGGGATACCACCCCCCTGTCCATGTGTGTTACATGTGTAGGGGACGACAGGCATGGTATGAGGCATAACCTGTCAGTGATGGGTAACACCTGTGAGCCATGAATCAGGACTCTGATACTGCACAGACATTGCAGTTCACCATGCTGAGGACAGTGTCCAGTGCATGCATCTTGCGGTGTACACTGCTGGTGTTGTGTAGCAGCACTGTTAGTGTCCTAACCTGTGTGATACCCGTGGAGGTGGCTATGTAATCCGTGTCCTGCTGCATAAGGCAGTATGTGTGTATCAAGGAGCTTTGCCAATATACATCGGGCCATGGGTGTCACGTGCAAGATGACCCTTGCACATCATTGTGGCTTCCCTAGCATGTATGCACACGTTGACAGCCAGCGGATGCCCTATGAATGACATTGGAGACTGAGCAGAATGTAGACATACAACACCCTTCCACCATTGCATATCACTACTTGCGTTAGCTTCCCCCCTGTGCTACCCATGTATGCGGCTATCTGTTGACATCCTTACTACCGGCATGCAATTATGTGCAGCTGTTACACTTTGGTACGTACTATGGGTGCAGATGACAATTCAGGACATTCATACGGTTACTGCAAGAGGCATGCTGGGATATACACACAGTCATATCAGCACACTGTACTGTTACCAACATGATACTACTAATACACTTCTATGTAGTCACCCTGTGCATCAGCAACGTGTTTACCTGTTCCCACAATGATGTTGGAGATTGCAGGAGGTGGCTCAGTGTCATCATATGCACAGGGTGTGAATTAGGTATGCCTGAGTCTGCCACTGATACCACCAATTGACATGTGTGTGTATGTGTGTTGGTGAGGGGCAGCAGTACAGGGTGGGGCACTGTTGGTGCAGTGTGTGCATGTATGTGGTCGCCCTAGGTGTTAACATTTTGCATGTGTGTATGCACGCACACAGTTCCACCTCATGGCTGCCATATACAGGGGTTTGTGGACAGCCACAGACTGCACCTGGCAGGTCATACAGATCAGTGTCTGTGGGCACGGACACGGTACCTGTGCCTGGCAGGGGTGCTATGGACTGTATCCAGTACTAAGCCAGACTGGGTACTGTCATCAGAAGCGGGAGTGTGTTGACCGGACACAGGTCCTTGTTGGGACTGTCCAGAGCCATGTGCACGTGGTCTCCTGGGGCGTTCCGATGACAGCACAGACCCAGCATTGCTGGGGCTGCTGCTGGCACTATGGGGCGTGCGCGGGCCTGTTGTCGTCCGCGCCGACTGCCAGCTGCTGCTGTTGCTGGCATACAGCCACGTCGACGCCGCAAACGCCCACCATTGCCCTGGCTCATGGACATTTGGTTGTGGAACTGCTGTAATATGTCCCCACAACGTCTGTCTATGACATCGGTGAAATTACGGATAGCATCCGCGATGTCACGCATACTGTCAGTCATGGCTGTGCGACATGCTCTCAGCTCCCTCAGACCCTGTCTGGTGTACCTTTCCATACACGACTGTGCCTGCATGACAGCCCGAAACATAGCTGAGGTTGACAGACCTCTTTGGGCATGTCTGCCAGAGGCAGTACACCCACGGATGCTCCCACGAGAACCCATGGGCAACTGTCTGTGTGGTACCATCGCAGGACCCTGCCCATGGCTGCTGTGTGGGGACGCATGTGCCACAGGTACCACATTACCCTGGTCAATGCCCACTGTATCCTGTCCATCACCTAGGGACAATGGTGACAACGGATGTACTGGCAGGATGACTGTGCGCAATGATGAGGTTGACAGCTGTGTACTGTCAATTGGCTGACCAATGGTGGACCCTAACACACCTTCCTGTACCATTACACAGATATCATCATTACCAGTACCTGTGGCACCAGATTCAGGTTCCCTGCTGCAGGACACCAGAGCAGCACCAGAACCTGTGGGAGGAAGACAGGAAACACAGTTTACAGTGTCCACACATTGTTACCAGTGATGCACTTATGCACACATGCACACATGCACACATGGACACATGCACACATGGACACAGGCACACATGCACACATGGACACAGGCACACATGCAGACATGCACACGTGGACACATGCACACATGCACACATGCACACATGCACACATGCACACAGGCACACATGCACACATGCACACATGCAGACATGCACACGTGGACACATGCACACGTGGACACATGCACACATGCACACGTGGACACATGCACACATGGACACATGCACACATGCACACATGCACACGTGGACACATGCACACATGGACACATGCACACATGCACACATGCACATGTGGTCACGTGTACACATGCACACATGCACACATGCACACATGCACACGTGGACACAGGCACACATGCACACATGCACACATGCACACGTGGACACAGGCACACATGCACACATGCACACATGCACACGTGGACACAGGCACACCTGCACACATGCACACATGCACACATGCACACATGGGCACAGGCACACCTGCACACATGCACACATGCACACCCCGCAGCATACACACAGAGCACTGCTGAGTTACACTAGTGTTACTAGCACTATCAGGACTATAATAGGTATTGTTAAACACACTCACCAGCATGGATGGCCTGCCTTGCTGTAACCCCAGAGGGACCTGCAGAAATGATGAGATTAATGTCAGTGGGCACAACTGTGCCATTGATACTGCATATGATACAGTGCAGTAGTACACCAGTTGCCTTTCACACGTCAGCTGCTGATATTGCCAATATCACACATGCACAATTACATACTATGATGACAGCTACATACCACGGACACACTTTACACATGCATAAACTAACAGTGTACAGAACAGTCAAGTGTACATATGGCATATTACCTGCACGCTCCATGTCGTGCTGTGTGGATCCAGCCTCCATCATGATGCAGGTGTATTGCTGTTGCTGTTCCGGGGCTGGAGCCACAACACTTAGGAGTAGCCCCTCCAGTCTGCTGAGGGGGGGATGTGTGGCCACCCCACCTCCTGTGGCAACCTGTTGCCTGTGGTTATCCGATGCACGCTGATGGACATTTCTGATTAAATCACTGCAGTGATGTCGTACCTGCTCATATGTCCTATTATGTGTGCCAATGTCATTTACCCTACGGACAAGGTCTTGCCACAGTGCAGCCCTCTCCTGCTGATTCTGACTGGTGCGGGAAAACAGTATGTCATACTCCTGCACCAGGCTCTGGTGTATCTCCTCATCTTCCGCTGCAGAGTAGGCGGGATTATGCTGACGCGCCATCTCCCTGGAAGAGAACACAAACAGGATATCAGCAGACTATGTCAGCAATATATGGCACACATACTATACATGAAACTCATGTGTAGTGATATACTACTACTCCCATATGTTGCATGTGTGTGTGTCGTGGTGGATACGCAAGTACATGGCCAGATATCAGTGCTCAGCCAACACCTGTGCAACAATACCTGCCACATTCCACACAACATAGTAGCATGCCCCATCGGTCAGCACACACTGACAGGTCCAATGCACAACCTCACTCTGGAGGTTCATCCCATGGTACTGTATGTGGGACGCCATCCACTAGTGTGATGTGGACACAAGTTACTCGGCCTGGATATACATATCCCACCACCACCACCAGCACAGTAGACTACTTTGATATGTATGTGATTAGACAGTTATTCACTTGTTAGGACTGAGGTGGTATCCATGCAGCACACTGGGCCAGTGGAAGCCACAACCCACACTGCTGACCCCTTTGCAAATGCTTACCTTGGACATCCCACAGATTGCATGGAACGTGCACACACATTTCTAACCCAGACCCTATGCACAAAGGTTAGGCACCCTGTCCGGTGGACCCCAGACAGGGGCAGATTGTGTAACAATAGCAGGAGGCTACTGCAGGACAGAGCAGATTCACATTAAGGGAAGGCATCTGTGGTCAGCACTGGTACTACGCTACAGTCTCTCATAACAATGGCCACGGTCTACTCTGGGAGGGAAATGGCCACAAACACTATGGATAACCACAAGGCCTTCTTCAGTTATGTTACACATATGGACCAAATGCCTCAGATATGCTCTGCGTTAATACACACCTACTTAACATTCACCAAACACACAGATATTGGCAACATTCTTGCAGACAGGTTCGGTGTACGTATCCCCCCTCCTTCTCCCCCACCAGTTGAAATACTTATCACAGCTGTATGTAACCTCCCTATCATCTCACATGTCCAGGTGAGGGCTGCCTCAGCAAAGCAGAACACACAGCATCACTGTGACCTGATGGTATCCCTGGATGTGTGCTACATGCACTCCAAGAGGACATACAACCGCATATAAGACTGATAATTAATCCTGGCCGTACTACAGGATATGTACCTGGACACTGGCATACAGCAACAGTGGTCCCACACCACTAAGGAGGCACCTCTACTGACCCTGGGAACTACCACATCATATGCATAACCGGCCTGGTCTGCTAAGCTATGGAATTATTCAGTATGGGATGCATATGCAGTGATATCAGGTACCTGCAGACACTTGTTCCCAGCCAGTTTGCCTTTGTGATGGGCTGATCCTGCCTTTTGAACCTGGCTGACCTTTCAAAGCAGTCACTACAGCCATTGCTGAGGGCAACGCACAGACAACTGCTGCCAGGATCATGGCCTAACACTGATTGACATGTAATGTATAGTCATCCCCTTTTGGTGGAACTACGTACACACAACATATCACATGGACATACCTATAGATACAGACCTATGACACATTTGGAGGGTTCACAGTATGCAGACTATTAACCTGCTACTTTGCATTACCTGTGTTTGTCACAGCTGGTTGCATTACCACTGCTTCTGCTTCCTGCTGCTACTGTCACTTCTGACAGCTTAGAGTCACAGTGTGTAGCGTGTGTTTTTTTTTTTTTCTCTCTGTCTCGGTTTGTCTCTCTCCCTCTGTCTGCTTCCAGACAGTGCAATGAATGTATTGCATGTGTGGAGTGTTAGTACAGGATGCTTTTGTGGGTATCTCCATAGGTCCATGTGATGGCCTCTGGCACCAATTGTAAGCCAGCATTTGCTAATTGCATGCAGCCAGTTGTGTACTGATTGCAGTTGTCACTGTGATTTCAGGACAGTGCTATAAAAGGGTATGTGAGATAGGCATTGCCCTTTCAGATTGTAAGGGCGGGGACCATGCTGGTATGCTGTGGACACTGTTCTGTGAGTGTAAAGGTTAGCATCTCTCTCATGATTCAGGCTGTGTTGTAGATTCACATTTCTCCATTCCTCTCTCCTATTCCCTGTAGTAAGTGTGTATGCACAATGACACCTACAACTATATATAGATATATATTTATAAATACATACATTTATATATGTATATTAACTGACATTATTACCTACAAGCTACCAACTAGCATGGCTGTTTCTGTTCACCCACTACTATTATGGGAATCCAGTAGTTTTGACAGTAATTCTAAATGACATGCTTTGTGTACTACACATCCTATATTCCCTTTACATTCATCCCTACTATTACATGTTATATTTATTTTAGCACAATGTTCTTGTATAAGAGTCATGGCTTAGTGGTAGGTCATACAGACTATTGTTTCCAAGGTCCTCGGTTCTGGACTGACAGTGGGATTTTATTTTGCTTTTGAACTGACTACAGGACCTGTCAATCAAAGTGACTAAGGCACTTTTAAGCAGTTGTAACCGGGTTAACGCTGGTTTGCGCGGAGCTCACGCATGCGCACTGGCATTTAGCTCTGCGCACACACGCGCACACCCGCTTACAACCGCTTAACAGTGCTTACTCTGGCACACACCCGCGCTATTTTCTTTGAAAGAAATGAAAATGGGAAGACAGGAAAGTGGTGAAAAAGGGGTCACAAAGAGGATAAGACAGTAGGGAAACAAGCTTGGGATTTGCAGGAGGGATGTAGGTAAGGCCCATAGCTGCCCATTTCTTCATCAGCAACAGCTGTGCATATGTATGTAATTTGGTGTGACATTTGAAACCTTCCACCCCTGAGAGAGGTGTCAGGACAACAATAATACTTGTTGTACAGCCAATTGTAATTGATAGTTTCCATGTTCAGCAGACATTTGTGCGGAATGGGCAGCTATGTATGGGGCGTAATTATTTTGTGGGTACAGAGTGCCCTTTTTTTTTTTTTTTCAGGTGAGAGTTGCCACTGTTCCTTCACTGCCCAGGATGGGGCTGTGCTGGGGGCTGTGTAGGCCAGGCAACAGGCATGCCCATAAGTTGTGCCACCTGTGCCTCAAGCTGGCGTAGGGGCACGAGAACAGAGTCCCGGATCTCCCTACGCACCACAGTCCGGATGCTACGGAGGGTGAGTGATGGTTCTCCTCCGGCCACACTTGCAGAGGGGGGGCGAGCCCCATCTCCTGCAGCGCTTCCACCCGCAGGTGGCACAGGGCCACCGGAGGAGGGTCCAGACTGGGCACTAGTGCCAGGTGCACTTGCCAGCTGAGGTGGGAGAGGTGGGTCCACTGGAACCCGCCTTCCCTGTCATCCTATGTTTTGCATTATGTCATGACAGTTTGGGTTAGTGACATATAATACCATTCACAATTAGTTGTAACAGCATGCATTAGTATTCCCATTAACCAAACACCCAGATATTCACACCATTGAACAGCGAGCATAACACATGCATAATTTGAACAGCAATACACAGTCCAACAACATGCAGGGTTGATTGATGGCAACAGGCCATCAGGTTTGGATGTATGAACAGGGCAGATGCATCAACGGACATGCAAATATATATGACCCAACAGGACAAATGTCCAGGGGTGTTAATTGTGATTGCACATACCATTTTCACGTGGAATGGGTTATATGTGGTTATAGGGTGGGGTGAAGAAAATAATATTAACACCTTCGAATACCAATACATATGCTGTACATTTCTAATAGCTGCACATATATACACACTACTGTTCTACCTACAGTTTCCTATATGATAACTACTTCAACTTGGTGATAGGACTGTTACTGCAACATCAATATACATTTTATTGTTCTTCATACACATTCATATCTAGCTTTGTTCAGCTACATCATCCTGCTACATTTGCTTTATATAGCTATAGACAGGTGTGGATGTTTGGTATATCAGACAATCATACTATCTGCATATTGCAGACTGAGAGCAACATATCCAGATTTTGGGATACACATTCCAGATGCAGCAACACTTTGAACAGATTTCGCTGTTTGGTTTTGATTCTCACATGCATTTCATTCTGTCTTGACTGCAGTATACTTTATTCAGGGGTTATTACTAGTGTATTGCTGGATTGGGTTATATATGGTTATAGGGTGGGGTGAAGCAAATAATATTAACACCTTCGAATACCAATACATATGCTGTACATTTCTAATAGCTGCACATATATACACACTACTGTTCTAACTTCAGTTTCCAATATGATAACTACTTCAACTTGGTGATAGGACTGTTACTGCAACATCAATATACATTTTATTGTTCTTCATACACATTAATATCTAGCTTTGTTCAGCTACATCATCCTGCTATATTTGCTTTATATAGCTATAGACAAGTGTGGATGTTTGGTATAGCAGACAATCATACTATCTGCATATTGCAGACTGAGAGCAACATATCCAGATTTTGGGATACACATTCCAGATGCAGCAACACTTTCAACAGATTTCGCTGTTTGGTTTGGATTCTCACATGCATTTCATTCTGCACTGACTGCAGTATACTTTATTCAGGGGTTATTAGTACTGTATTGCTGGATTCATGACACTTTCTCTCACTCTCTCACTTGTTTTTATTTTACTATTCAGGATGGTACTTACTTCTAGGCTTTATTGACATGTTTTACCTGTAGTTATTACAGTCCTTTCCAGCAGTCTCACTTCTGTCATGTTTCAGTATTTCAACAGGGATATATTTCACACATGTGATTTCATCATCTTCTGCAGCTGTACTTTTCAGCCTGCTGCAGGTTGTGTACTATTTTCTTACAGGTGGGGCATCTTTATTTCAGAATTTATGTCAGACATTTTCATTTTTCTGTTTGGATTACAGACTGCAACACACTTTTGTAATCAAGCAATACTTGCAAACACTTTCACACTGTCACTTGCACATTTTATTACTTAGTGACTACACTGCACTCTTTTGCTGACTGTCATACTTTTATATTTCTTTACAGTTACTGGTAGTGGATTACTGACCTGCCTGGTGGTGCAACCGCACCAGCCTATTGCCATAGGCTCTGCGGTTCACAGAACGGGCACCTGCAGCTGTAATATAAATGAAGTAATATTGGAATACACCTCTCCATAATATCAGCTAGTTTAATTTCTTACATAGATAATTAAATGTAACTTACTCAGTAGTGGGGCGTTGGGCATTTGCCGGGCCTCCTGGATCCAAAGGTTCAATTGGTCCTGCTTGCGTCTCTTCAGGTCCACATGGTGGTGACGAACCTGCTCACCAGTCCTTGGAATCCCTGTGGCACTGGTGAGATCATGAGCCAACCGGTCCCATGCCTCAGCCCTATATGCTCCCCACAGGACCTGGCCCTGCATGAGTTGGGTCTCATGATTGTGGACTAGGAGCCAGACCATGTACCTGGACTCCTCAACACCCCACCTCTGTGCTCGAAAGCAACTACCCTCACCTACTCCTGTCATTCTTGCTGCAAGTCAGTTCTACAATCATTTATGCTGTGTATTCCCACCTATGGGGCTTATATAGTCCGTTTTTCCCGCACATATCTGGGATTGGCTAATTTGGAATTGTATCAACTTCCCTAAACCTGCATTGTCATGCTCCAGTTTGTATTCATTCCTATATATTTGCTATTACTGCATTTATAGGTACTGCTGTCATGGCTTAGTGGTTCAGTACCTTGACTATGGTGTATAGTATCCTGGGTTTGAACCTGGCCACTACATTTTATTTTTTATGTCTGTCTAGACAAGCTGAGGGGTGTGTCTGTGTAAAGGCAGTTTTGATACGGCTTGCTCAACGTTGCCTGTTGGTTAGCTTGTTTGCGCAGTGCGCAGCTCCGCACAAATGGCGTACGCTGGTTTAAGCCTCATTTGGCTATCAGCACGCATATTATGCTCAGCTCAGTTAGGGGCACATAGATTCAGCATGTTAAACCACTGCTCAGCTACAGGCACTCATTTTGCACCAGTTAAACCACTGCTCACCTACAGGCAGATGCACTCACCCTGTTAAACTGTAGCTCAGCTATGGGCACATCTGGCATTTTATATTGTTTTGTTACCTCACATTTCTTCAATATAAATGGGCTATTTCATTAAATTTTACATAAAATGTGATTTTATGTGTACATATTTGTCAGGGACTTGTTTCGTGCTTATTTTGCTAAAAATAAATATTGGTGTTGTGGGGGCTCAAACCATGAATGCCTGCTCTTCAGCCAACATCTCTACCGCTACGCTATTGCTTCTTGGCTTACTTTGCATATTTAGTTGTTATATGCTTTCCCACTGACTGCTAACTGTGGCTGCGCTACGGGCACACCCGCGCAAACGAGTGCACTCACGGTTAAACATCTTTACAATTTAAAAAAAAATTATGAGATTTTCATTTGTACATTTTATGTTCGTAGTCTGTGGGGGCATGTGTTATGTTGTGTTTATTCACATTTCCATGGACTCTGACGTGGGTGTTTACTTTGGGCACTTTTCCTCTTCTGGGGGCATGTCTGCTTACAGGGCTCGGCCTACGGACACGCCCCCTACTGTCTTACACGGACCGTGTTAGCCTTAGGTGTGATTCAGCATGCTCTCATGAATATGCAGAGCATGCTGACATCACTCCGTTTAACTGCAGCCTCCGTGTATGAGTTATAACTCTTACACGGAGGCTTCGTGAATCCTGCCCAATATCCCAGGATGCCTTCTAAATAGCATGAAACATAACCTATCAGGGCCTCTGGAATTTCTGTTTAACTATAGCCTCCAAACAGGCTTTGTGCTTCATGAATGGAGAAAGGCAGCAGTCATCCCTCTGCACAAAGGTGAGACATCTACAGACCCTGGAAACTACAGGCCCATAAGTCTCACTAGTCTTATATGTAAAGCCATGGAAAGAATTATCATGGAGATTATCAATAGAGCTGTAGTAAACCTCCAGACACTGGATCCAACCCAGTTTGGTTTCGTCAAGGGCAAATCATGCCTACTCAACCTGGTGAACTTCTTTGAGAAGATCACCAAAGCAATGGATGAGGGCAAAATCGTTCATACTGCCTACCTTGACCTGGACAAGGCATTTTACACAATACCCCACTCAGGTATTGTTAACAAACTCAAGAGGTTAGGTACAAACCCATATGTCACCTGGTGGATAGCCAACTGGCTCACAGACAGGACCCAGGAAGTTAGAATTCGGGAGTCCACCTCTACAAAGAGGCCAGTTACAAGTGGAGTCCCTCAGGGATCAGTCCTTGGACTACTCCTTTTTAGCATTTACTTCTCAGAAGTCAAGGCCAACGTTAGTGGTCTCTGGCTGACTAAATTTGCAGATGATTGCAAATTAGGAGCTGTCATTGAATCTCACACTGGCACAAATGTTCTCCAGGAGGGGCTGACACAGACAAACAGCTAGTATCAGAGCCATGGACTGAAACTAAATGCCAAGAAATGCATAATAGTATCCTTTGGGAAGTTGTCCATCCCTGTTAAGTATCATATTGACAACACACCCCTTAGAGTTGACCCAGTAGTTAGGGACTTAGGGACACACATAGATAGTAATCTATCCTTTGACCATCAGGTGTTTACAGTGGTGAGGAAATCACTCTGTGTTCCACAACTTATAAACAAAGGCATGGCATCTAAGTCCAAGGAAGTCATTGTTCCATTGTATTTGGCATTCATCAGACCTATCATTGAGTACAATGCCCCTTGGGTATGTACCTAACCAGGCATATCCAACAACTGGAGCATCCACAGAGGTTCCTCACTAAAAGAATACAGGGCATAAATAAAATGTCCTATGCAGACTGCCTCAAGGCCTTATCCCTGTATTCTGTCTTCTACAGGCTTTTGACGGGAGATCTATGCCTGACATACAGGGCATTGTCAGACCCCACTCTGATGGACCTCCTGCATATCCACAAAACAAACAGTACCAAAATTACCCATGCTAAAGACTTAAACCTTGCCTGTGATATAAATAGGACCTGCTGGAGATAGGTTCTCTTGAGACAAAATGCACATGGGTGATATATGTACATATTTTGCACACATTGGTGTGTTGATCTTTGTTTTTTATGCATGTTTACATACATGACATATCACTATATTTGTTCTGTTAGTGACATTGGTGTGTCACAAGGTCTCACTCCTGTGGACCGACAGGCACAACATCCTCCTTCACATTAGCCAGAAGACATGATGCCCTTTTAGTACAGAGTTTTCTTCTAATGTTGTAATGTATCCATCTACAGCTAACGTCTGCATAGCCTGTTGCCTTGCTATATGGTGTTAAGAAAAGTACTGACATTCCACATTGACTTGAAAATTCATGGATGTTATATGAATAGCACCAGCAATGAGTACCTGTATTGTGTGGCCTTGTTATTATGGAAAATACCACAGTACTGTGCCTGTAGCTTGTCTTCTGACATGTATACACCCTTGCTGTGTAGTATACATGCTAACATACATGTCTGATTTTGATTATGTATACAATGGCTGCACTACTTTGTATGGTTGTGGATTTGTATGCCTCTAACTTTGGCAAACCCACAAATTTTCCATTGTAATGCAATAGTATGAATGAGTAATTCTCCTGCAGGTGGTGGACCATAGCAGTGCATACATGACTATCCTTTGATCATTCATACACAGTTGCATGTTAGATTGTTATCACATTCAATGAGTGTGCCACCTGTTGTCTTGTGTTTGCATGGTAGTATATATGGGTATGTGATATTCAACCCTATTTTTGTTATGTACCTATGCTAATTGCTATTTAACTGTTGCATATTACTGTGTCATTTATGTCATTTGACCACAGACATGTTAATAGCCCTCACCAATGCACACATCAGATGTTTGCCCTTTGCTGCTTGTACCTTGCAGGGGACTTGCAGTCCACCTTGTGTTGGAGACACATGCATGTGCAATGATTTCACCTGGAAATCCTTGTCCTATGTTTTTCTGTGCCTGATTTTTCATGCATGTATTATTCATATGCTATTTAGTAATGTTACTGTATCGCCATGTGGTTTCTACAAGACAATTTCACATTGCAAGTCATTCAGGTGTATATGTGATGAGCCTTCTGTATGTTTGGCTTCAGCCATTTCATTGTATGTCACATATTTACATTACATATCCCAAAGACATGCTGTAGGTGGATTGGACACTCTAAATTGGCCCTAGGTGTAAGTGCGTGCATGTGTGTGCCTTCTGTGGAAGGTTGGGTGCCAGGCTGGCAACTCGACACCGTAAAACTCCGCTGCCAATCATGAGTGGACAGATGATTCGCTGTGGCGACCCCTAACCGGGAAAAGCCGAAAAAAGAAGAAGAAGAATTGAACACCATCTGTGTCTGTGTTGCCTCCGGCATGGAATGTCTTCTTTGACATCAGGATCCCATTTCTCCTGTCCTACTATGAGGTGTGTATAGAAAGTAGTTTATTTAACAGCCACATTATTGTTTTGTTGTAGTATTGCTGCTTGGCACTGTGCTTATTTTTCTTGTATATTACATGCAGGGTTGGAGGTTCTAATCTGACCTCCAGTATTCTGCTCCTACTTCTCCTTTGCTGGATTTGATCAGCCTTGTTTTTGCTTGGCTTACACTTACACTTCCAACAGCCTAGTGGATGATGATGCTTGGTATCTATTGTGTACAGCCACACCAGCAATCACCATTTAGTGTTCTGTGTTGCATGCTTACCATCAGGTCATGCTCCTTTTGGTCATTCAGTTTGTAACAACTCAGCACAGCTTTGTTCACTGGGACATAATGTATTATTCTGGTGCACCATGACTGGTATGCATCCCTACCCTGTTTGTCATCTTTGCTTAATCTGTGCTGTCTGTATGTGTGCTGTCTAAGTACCTCATCTGTCTTTTATATGTATTACAGACCTTTGTGCATTATGTGTTGTGATACTTGTTATATATTTTTACCCACGTTGTCCCCACCTCCTCTCTTCCATACCTTCTTATTCTAAAAAAAATGGGGCCTATTCCCCAAAAAAATATTGCCCATACCCCTCTGACTCTCCCTCTGTCCTTGTTGTTCAGTCATCCCTCTTGTCTACGCTTCTTCTTCTCCCTTATCCCTCATTTGTTTTTCTATCAACCTATTTAGTTGGGTATGTGCGTAACCTATGTTTCCCACACATGTCCCACACCCACTGTCATCTAATGTTAGCACTCGTGATGTGACTATGAATCCCATGGATGTTGTATTTCCTAATTTTTTTTTATTTAAATTTTTTGCAGATTATGATGGATTCCACAAATGATAACATATCTGTGTGTATATATTTATGTCAGCATTCTGTGACAATATCCACAATATATTGTAGATATTTGCAGTTTTACCATACTATTGCTGATGCAAGCTTGTCTTTAGTCAGTGTTTCTCACATATTATCAACATGTCCCTTTGAGTCTGTCTACCTTCCACACATGTACATTGCTAATGCAAATATATCACTTTACAGATGGTTTGCTTTGGAATATGATTTTGCAATACCTAACTAAAGTTGCACTGATATCACTGGTTATTTATTGGGCCTTCATTGCACTGTGTTATGTTCATAAGACTGGGGTACATTCGCATATTACTTGACTTGCCACAAATCTTTTGCAAACTTGGCACAATCTGGTGAATTCCATAATGTGTGTGGAATCTGGCCTAATAAGATTTTTTGTTTGTCTGTTTGCTTTAGTATTATTTTATGCACTATGTAGTATCCGGGTTAATTAATGGCATTTTTTCAATAGCATTTATCATCCAGTTTAAATTGCCCATCTTAGAGCCTCTATTTGCTACCATTTAGGTTCATAGGTAGGTACTAGGCTATCTGCCCAAAGGCATTTATAAGCCTAGCCAGAAATCTGTTGGCTTTCACCGCCCCCTTAGATTAGTTCCCTGTGCCTCTGTCCAGCAGAGCCACTGAAGTGATCCCCGAGGTAAACTTTCTGTTTCCCATCCACTCGTCAAGATTTCTTTTGAAGAGTGTTAGTGAGGAGCTCTGCCTAATGTAGATTGGGATCTTGTTCCAAAGCATGGGAATTCTCTGGGACAGGAATCTATCCCTCCAGCACGTCCTATTTATTGTTGTGGTGAGGTTTAGATCCCTTTTGCATGTGGCTTGCAGGGATAAGGTTTTCTTTAGGTGGAGCATGTCCTTCAATTCTGGGTTGGACATGGCTTGTATGTCAGGCAGAGATCACCTCTGAGTAGGCGGCATGCAGCCGAGTACAGCTGTAATTTCTTCAGTCGAGCTGCATAGGGCATCTGTTTGAGGCCAGTAGTCCTTATGTCAGGATTTGGTTTGCCATTTCAAACAGGGCCATCTTCCAAAACATTTGAGTAGTGAGTGCCCCCTACTCTATAGTATTACTCTCTCTCTTTATACTCTGAACTGTAAACTCCATCCTGTCCCCCACTACAGCATCATCCCATGGGCAAGATTCACTCAGTTCTATATCTCACAGTGGCAAGGAATTGAACTGAATGGGGTCTGCTACACCCAGACAAGATAAAGAGATTCAGTAGCATTCAATGTCAATGAACCTCATTGCCTAGTCTGACCATAGTAATGAAGCTGCCGAAGGACTTGTTGGGGCCCCTGAATCCTGCTAAATTTCTTTGGCACAGCAGCTCCAGCTGTATGATATACCTTTGCCTGCAATACCAGCTCTGACATACAGGTGGGGCTGCACAGGCAAGAGGCTGTTCAGCAACACAGCTTCATCTGTAAGGTGGCTTGATGAATGCAGGTATGATTGCTAGCACAGCTGGCATACCTACATTCGCCATGTCCAACAAGAGAGATATGGATGGGATGTTTTTTAAAAGCACACTAAAACAAGCCATCTCCACAGGAGTTTGGGGGGGAAACGGCATGCACTACCTACTACCACACACATGTATGATCCCAGGCAGGCTGCCTTCTGACTCGCAATACCTGCAGTACAGCTGCACCTGTATTTTAAACTTGGTAATCCAGGCAGTTCAGCTTCCCACACATTGCTGCCTGCAATAGTTCCACTTGCAAGTGAAGCTTCCTGCTTACTGAGAAGGCCATTCATATCAATGGGCTTTATCACTGATTCGATTTCATGCATTGGCGAGCCACACTAATGTACAGCACCAAATTATTTTGATAAGGTGTGCCCAATTCCCTTTTGGAATCAGGTGTAGGGCTTTAAAAGATCCCATCAACTTAAGCTGAGTAGGGAATGGCATACCCCTATCCTTTGGAGTCAAGCATGGAGCAGCATGCCAAGTTAAGTGCATTATTCCACACTCAAGCATTGGGAATCCAGCCCATGATCTAGTATTCACAGCTTAAATAATAACAAGTTGACAGAAAACACCAGGAAGGACCCTGTTGACCAGAGACGGTAGAGTCAAATATACAGACCAGATACACAAATTTGACCTAGGTTTCGTCTTTATTATACAGACTTCTTCAGAATATGAACACATTTAACCACTCCATTGATGTTATATACACTCATACACTACAACAAATACACCCCACCCCTTCAATTACCCTATCAGACAAAGCTCAATCTAACAAGCATATCCTAAATCCAACTTCATTAACCCTTCGAAGTAAAAAACTATACTTTCAATCCATCTCCACAATATTGTGTTACATATCAAGAGCTCTTAAATAATGTTTTTTGAAAAATGTTACCCCTTAATAATTAATCTGTGTTTTTCAACCTTTTTAAAATTTATGTTATGCCTACTTTTCCCTACTCTAAGACCTATGTACAGCTTTATTTCATGATCTCTTCATATGAGTTATGGTACATATCTCTTTCAGAGCTACCATTACCACATGTTTCTAAACAGGATAGACATTCAACAGTGGAGGAAGTATGGCATATAAGTCCACAGTAATGATTTATGCAGTATCATCATTAGCGTCTATATTTGGCATGTAATATTTCTGCATATATGCTTCACTGCCAAACGCTGTCTTGTCACAGATTTGATGCATCTTTTTCCTGCCTTAATCCCACACCCCTCTTTAATTTACTCATTCCTGCATTCATTTATTTATTCATTCATGCATTCATCAATTAGTTTATTTATGATCTAAGGTTCAGGGTCAGCCATAGACAAAATGAAGTCTTTAGCAAAGGTCTTCATGGTGTCCCCACTGATCACTTGTTCCCCTGCACCCCATGTATCTTCTCCCATCTATTTTCACCCCACACCATCAAATATATGTATTATTTTTTATACACTTTGTCATAGTCCTTAGCTTTTACATTCATCTTGTCAACATCATCTTCTTTCGGCTGTTCCCGTTAGGGGTCGCCACAGCGGATCATCCATTTCCATTTCTTCCTATCCTCTGCATCTTGCTCTTTCACACCAGTCGCCTGCATGTCCTCTCTCACCACATCCATAAACCTTATCTTAGGCCTTCCTCCTTTCCTCTTACCTGGCAGCTCCATTCTTAGCATCCTTTTCCCAATATATCCAGCATCCCTCCTCAGCACATGTCCAAACCAACGCAATCTCGCCTCTCTTGCTTTGTCTCCATACTGTCCAACCTGAGCTGACCCTCTAATATACTGATTCCTAATCCTGTACATCCTAGTCACACCCAGTGCAAATCTTAACATCTTTAACTCTGCCACATCCAGCTCTGACTCCTGCCTTTTTGTCAATGCCACCGTCTCCAACCATATAACATAGCTGGTCTCACTACTCTCTTGTAGACCTTCCGTTTCCCTCTTGCTGGTACCCATCTGTCACAAATCACTCCTGACACTCTTCTCCCCCCATTCCACCCTGCCTGCACTCTCTTCTTCACCTCTCTTCCACACTCACCATTACTCTGAACTGTTGACCCCAAGTACTTAAACTCATCCACCTTTACCAACGCTACTCCCTGCATCCTCACCATTCCTCTACCCTCCCTCTCATTTACACACATATATTCTGTTTTAGCCCTGCTGACCTTCATTCCTCTCCTCTCTAAAGCATATCTTCACTTCTCCAGGGTCTCCTCAACCTGGTCCCTACTCTCATTACAGATCACAATGTCATCTGCAAACATCATAGTCCATGGGGCCTCCTGTCTGATCTCGTCTGTCAACCTATCCATCACCACTGCAAATAAGAAAGGGCTCAGAGCTGATCCTTGATGTAATCCCACCTCCACCTTAAACGACTCTGTCACTCCTACTGCAGTCCTCACCAATGTCACACTATCCTTGTACATATCCTGTACCACTCTTACATACTTCTCTGCCACTCCCGACTTCCTCATACAATACCACAACTCTTCTCTAGGCACCCTGTCATATGCTTTCTCTAATTCCACAAAGATACAATGCAACTACTTCTGACCTTCTCTGTATTTTTCCAACAACAATCTCAGAGCAAACATTGCATCTGTAGTGCTCTTTCCTGGCATGAAACCATACTGCTGATCACTAATCATCACCACCCTTCTTAACCTAGCTTCCACTACTCTTTCCCATAACTTCAAGCTGTGACTGATCAATTTTATACCTCTGTAGTTACTGCAGCTCTGCACATCACCCTTATTCTTAAAGATAGGTAACAAAACACTTTTTCTCCACTCCTCAGGCATCCTCTGACGTTCCAAAATTTCATTAAACAATCCAGTTAAAAATTCCACTGCCATTTCTCCTAAGCACCTCCATGCTTCACTGGTATGTCAACTGGGCCAACAGCCTTTCCATTCTTCATCCTCTTCATAGCTGTCCTTACTTCCTCCTTGCTAATCTGTTTCACTTCCTGATTCACTATCCCCACCTCATCCAACCTTCTCTCTCTCTCAATCTCTTCATTCATCAGCCCCTCAAAGTACTCTTGCCATCTACTCAACACACTCTCCTCACTTGTGAGTATGTTTCCCTCACTATCCTTTATCACCCTTACCTGCTGCACATCTTTCCCATCTCTGTCCCTCTGTCTAGCCAATCAGTAGAGGTCCTTTTCTTCCTCTTTAGTGTCCAATCTCTCATACAACTCTGCATATGCCTTATCCTTAGCCTTCGCCACCTCTCTCTTTGCCATGCACCTCATCTCCTTATACTCATGTCGACTTCTGTCCTAATATTCAAAGGCTACCTTATCATAATAGTGAAAGGAATAACTGATGTCAGCATGAGTTCTGGGGAGTTACTCATAACTAAGAAGTTATATGCTTCTAGATGCTTTGAGGTACATTTTAGAGTTTTCTTCTAACATTCAGATCAATGATGCCCTGGATAAAAATCATGTAAGTAAAGAAATGCATTTTCACACTTTATCTTACTTTTCAGCTTTTTCATTCATCCTTTCAACACACCCTAAATGGCTGAGACTGCACTGCAATGACTGTGTAGGAAATTATTGATCTAAGCAGAGGCTCTGAAGCCACAGGATTCTAAATGCTCTGTAGTAGATTTTAGAGTTTTATACTAACCTGTTGATCCAGTGATGGCCTGAACAACAATATTGATTAAGGAATTAAATTCAGTCTTATTTTTTTTTTCTTTAAAGTTGTGGCAAAGGCTTAATGTTCAAAGCTGGCAAAATAATAGTTCACAATGAACTGTGAAGACAGATGCTTATGAGGGGGGATAAATCATATTGCTTCCCCAAAAAGTCACTTTCTGTGTACACCTAGTGTTAGACTGTGATGAAAGTGAAAGAACAAATAGCTACAGTCATAGTTTAGTAGTTTATTTATACCTGCATAGAGGCCATTAGGTTAATCAGAATACAGACTCCATAATAAATGTATGCACCCGAGACCCCATCCAAGTATCTATCTGTTTTTAAAAACATGCAAAGAAGAAGATTCATGAATACGTACTGGAACTTTATCCTATAATTGTACCACTGACTGTGTTAAATAACTTGCATTTAGTGCTGCCCTTATTTCATCAATTTTCTAAATATAGCATGCTCCTCTAGTTGTTATATTTGTATTAAACAATTCAAGATTTAATAATATTTTTCACTCCAAAGCCTTCTATAAGCCAAATAAAGTGTTTCCCTCAAGTACCTATAACTAGTTATAAAGAGGCCCAAACTTTCCAGTCTTGAGTGATATAGCATTTCTCTACACTCAGTAATTCCCCTAGTAAATTTTCATTGTATACCCCCAAAGCTATGAGATCTCCCCATTATATGAACAAAACATCATCATCAGCCTCCTTTGTCTACTTGGGTCAGTGTGCCTTGTCAAATGTCACCATCTCTCTCTAATCAGTGCAGCTCTCCTGCCTTCTTCATTCATGCCTGGCTTTCACAGGTCTTCTCTCACACAATTTATAGGTACATGGATTAGTACTAGGCTAACTGCACTTATGGGCCATTTTAAGCCTAGCCAATTACCCCACGTGAGAATCAAACCTTGTACGTTGTGTCTGTAAGGTAAACACCTTAACCATTATGCCAACCTGCCACCCATCCCAACTCTTTGCTGGATGCCTTTGTTTTCTCTTGCTTTCTTTCTGTCTGTCCTAAATCTTCTTCACCAGATTGTCTTCTGTTTTTCTGCATACATGCCCAAACCACAGTAATCTGTTCTCATTGACCTTTTCTGCAATTAGAACTACTTTAGCTTCTGCTCATATGTCCTCATTTCTTCATCTGTCCCACAATGTGCACTCTACCACCCATCTCAGTCATTTCATCTCCTTCACCTCTAGCTTCCTCAACTGCCCTGCCTTACTGTCCAGGTACCCATACCATACAGTAATACTGGTTGCACCACTGTTTTGTACAAACTACTTTCAGCTTCTTTAGCATTCTTCTGTCATTCACTAACAGTGTGTGCCAGTTGGCTGCAGCCCCTCCGATTCTAGCTTTGACCTCCTCATTCAGACTTCCCTTGTCCTCAACCACCCCTCCCAGATACTTGAAGCTGATAAACTGTTGATCTATTTTCCCTTCTATCTCAATTCTCAGCTTCTCCTGAACTCAACCATCTGCCGCCATTACAACTGTCTTACCTGTACTCAGTTTCATCCCATGTGCATTCAGCTTTACATTCCATTCCCCTATCCTTTGCTGAAGTTCTTGCTCAGAGTCTGCCTGAAATGCCATGTTGTCTGCATACAGCAACTTTGTTGATCTGTCCTCTCTGACCTGTTTGCTAATGTAGTCCATCACCATTATGAACAGCAGTGGGCTCATAGCTGAACCATGCTGCACACCCATTCCCACTGGGAACCCCTCTGTGAGATGAGACTGAACACTGTTCGTACCTGAGTCACTGGGTCCTTGTACATAGCTTGCACTAATTCTACCAATGTTTCTGGGACTTTGAACCAACACAGGACTGCTCAAATCAGCTTTCTTGGGACCTTGTTATATGTTATCTCCATGTCTAGGAATGCATAGTTGGACACGTTCCTCATCTCTAGCTTCTTCTCAACTGTCTCACTGCAAAATCGGGTCAGTTGTGCTGCATCCTGATCTGAATCTGAAATGCTCATCTCCCATCTTACTTTCTACTACTCTGGATATTCATTTATCAATCACCCTCCCCAGCACTTTCAAGCAATTTGACAGAAGTTTGATACCTCTGTACTGCCCACAGTTGTGAATGTCCCCTTTATCCTTGAATACTGGCACGTATATGCTTATTGTCCAATCATTTGGGATATGCCTTTCATTCCACACTGCTATGAGTATTCTCAGGAGCCATTTCTCTCCTATCTCACCCATCATCTTTATCACATCTCCTGTGATCTCATCTGGGCCTGCTGCTTTCTCTGACTTCATTTTCCTTTGTGCTGTTCTTACTTCTTCTATGGTGGGCTCCTCCTCTTCTGCTATCGTAGGCTGCATCTGGGGCAGTACAGCTTCTGTGGGGTTTTCTTCATTCAGAATTTGCTGGAGGTACCCCTTCAGTCTGTCTTTGATGTCTTGTGGACTGGTGAGCAGGTTGTTGCTGGCATCCCTTATGAAGAGTGTCTGACTATCTTTTTTATCTTTCCGTCTTTGCCTAGTAACCCAATACAGTTTCTTTGTGCCATCTACTTACTTACTTTCTAGAAGGTCGTAGAGTGCCTCTGACGCCTTGTTCTTTGCTAAAACTCCTTTCTTAATTTCTTTGTTTGCCAACAGTATTGCTTCCTAGCCTGGCCTGTCCTTTCTATCTCCCACTTTTTCCTGCACTACTTCTTTCTTTTGATGACTTCCTGGACTTCTGCATTCCAACACCAGCTTTCCTTATGTATCTATTTCCATACCTGACTCAGCCATATAGTCCTCATACATGCTGTTTTGAGGCCCTGCCATTCTTCATCAGCTCCACCTATTTTCTCTACTTCTTGAGGTGCTAGAGCCCTGAGTAATTCCTTGAACTGTTGTGCTTTCTGTCTAGTCAACTTCCATGTCTTCAACCTGTTTTTTTATCTCAGAGTCTTCTCTGAACACTGCTTGCAGCTGAGTGTGGCAACCGGTGGTTTATGCTGTGGGGCAGTTGTTTCACTGGGGATGGATTTACAAATGCTGATTCTACCCCAGTGTCCTTTCCTTACTGAGATGAAGCCCCTTTCCTTACCAAGTGAAAGTCTAGTCGAGTTGCATGTTGGCCACTCTTATATGTGACCTTGTGACTGTCTCTCTTTCTGAACCATGTGTTGGACACTATCAAGCCATTTTCCAGACCAAAGTCTAGAATGGCATCTCCTTCTTTATTTCTGTTGCCCCACCTATATGGACCCAACCAGTCCTCATATCCTGTTCTGTCTGTTCCAATATCTGCATTCAGGTCACCCATTATCAACCCCAATTCTTGTTGTCCTGTTTTACCTAGTAGGTCCTGCAACTGCTGTCTGATTGCACTCTTTTCCTCATTATCACAACCCTGCTGTGAGGTATGGACTGAGATTATGAATACTAACCTATCATTACGCTGGTGTCTGATGCTATTAGTCTATCACTAATTCTGATGACATCCCTCACTGCCTTCTGAAGCTTCTCCCATGCCACAACTCCCACACCATTTCTAATCTGTCCTCCTGAGTTGTAGACGCTGGATCCCAAGCCAAGTGGCTTTGCTGTACTGCCCTTCCATCTTGTCTCCTGGATACATATGATATCCAGCCTCCTCCTTACCATCATGTCATCCACTTCCAAGCTGCATCCTGTCAATGAACCTATAATGAGTGTAACAATTCTTAGTTCATGTTTGGTAGGTTGATTGACTTTACTTCCAGCTTTTGCTCAACTGAGCTATCCCAGGTAACACAAGCTTGGCAGCTGGCCTGGCCAGTACCTTATTGACCCATGGCTGCCGGGTTTCATGATGGGAACACAGTGGCCAATAGGGCACATACACCCCTCCCACCATTAGCATGGGTCTCTGGCAGTGGTTGGAGTAGGCCGGGTCCTCATCCCACTTATTACCAGCAAATACCCATATCTATGCCACAACATTAGTCAACACAACTGAATCACCTAGAGACATATGTTACACTGCCTAGTAGCTAGCCCTGCCATGGCTTGCAGTCTGCAATCTGCATTCTCCTATCATGAGGCTATTGTACAGCACAGTAGATGCCCAAAGCAGTTGGTTATACAAATTTTCTTCATTTAGGGCACCATGTAGAGTCTGTGCTGTTGCCCACAGCTCCATTCCTTGGTAAGTTTGAGATAGAAACACTCAGCGTGTTTTTTTCAGAGGTGGGAGGAACCCCACAGTGACACAGGGACAACATACAAACTCCAAACAGGCATTGGGCAGCAGTCAGGATCAAATCTTGTACCTTGTGCTTGGAAAGCGAAGACTTTAAATATTATGTTAACTGGTTTCTTTTTAAGAGCAGCATATTGTACTCAATAATAGAATGAACAAATGTTATAAACAATCTCCAAAGACATTCTTTGACTCTTGTTTAATACCTTAGCTTTAATTTTTAAGACATTGGACTTGAATCTAAAGTTACTACTAATAGTGATTCATAAGTCCTTGTATTCTGATATAGTCGGTAAGCAATTTAATCCTAAATTCATTGTTAGTTCAACCTTAATTTCCCAAAGTAAAGAACACCACATTTTTCTTATTAACTTTCAATCCAGTTTGATTTAGCCATTAACCATTAATATGCTTGACAGAAATAATGATTAAATGGTTGACGTCATCAGGTGATATAATTACGTATACAATTTTAATATGTTAATAATTTTAACAATGAAAACAACATATTAAACAACACTGGTCCAAGTACTGAACCCTGAGGACCACCTTTATTCACTTGCAGTCATTCTATTCTAATATTTTCAGTTCTTACTTTTTGCAATCTCCCATGCAACCAGTTAGCTATCCAGTGAATAATATATGGATTAACTTTGTGTTTACACCTATCATCTAGAATAACAGGGTGGCTTATCCTATCAAAAGTATTCAATAAATATAAGTAAATCACCACAGCAGAAATATCCATATCTAATGCTTTTGTCTCTGGCTCATAAAATTCGGTAAGGTTGGTAAATGTTAACAGATTTTTTATGAAACCATTTTGTGTAAGGTCCATCAAACATCCCTGATTATCTTGACTGAGTATTGAAAGTAACCACCTCTCAAAACTTTTCCCCACCAAAGAAGTTAGACTAATAGCTCTATAATTTCTGATGTTATCCATTGAGCCCCCTTTGTGAATTGGGATTGCATCAGCAAGTTTCCAACTTATAGGGGTTATACCAGAGGGGTAGTGTTATAGTGGCTAAGATGTAATTGCTAATTATTACAGTGAGCCCAAGGTCACCTTGGAATACTGTCAGGCCATATACCATTATCCTGTCAGATATGTCCCAGTGAGGTTCTCACAGTGTTCATATTGAAAACCACATATGATCATATTTTACAAATTAGACGTACATCAAAACCTCTAGCGAGCAAAGGCTCAACATTACTAATAATAAGTCTAAATGTCTTAACCTTTTTACCTAGCTGTCTAACATATGAATGCAATTTATTTGTGGAAAGGGTGTTCAGTAAATTTGCTTCAAGTTTGCATTTAGACGATCTCAAAAAGGCATTCAATCTTATATTTAGTGCATTATAAGCTCTTTTTGAGCTATTACTCCTATACTTCTTCCAAAGCCTGCATTTTCTCCTCTTTTTTTTTTTTCAGAAGTTTGCTGTGAGTTGTATTCCTCCAAGGTGGTGTGAACCTCACTGAACTGTTGGTTGTAGTTTTCCTACACCCATTCAAGTAATCACCACAAATATTTTCAAATTCCAGCCAGCAATCCAGGACATTGTCATTCTCTTTAGAATTTTATTCTATGGAATTAATATGATTGATTATATTCAGGTCAAACATTTTAGTCTGAACAAAAATACACTCTTGCTGTTGCTTCTAAATTACTTTAATTATTACTTTCAATTCAAGGTTGGGATGGTGGTCTAATGGTTAAGGTGTTTTCCTTACAATCACAAGGTGCAGTGTTTGAGTCTCACAAGGGATAATTGGCTAGGCTTAAAATGGGCTTGCAAGGGCAGTTAGCCAAGGACTAATCTAGGAACCTAATAGCTACATAATCCATATTACCAACCAGGCAACGATGATTCCCCTCAGCTATCCTATCAGGAATGTTAATAAGTAAAAGATCTAAAATGCTATTCAATCCAGTAGGAAAGTCAGTCATTTGAGTTACGCTATTGAGCCTACATAGGTCATAAAATTCATCCTCCACCACAGACCCTATTGTTTTGTTGGCCCAACTAATCTTGGGAAATTGAAGTCACCTAATATTATCAACTTGTCATGGGTCACAAACTATCCCAAGCTTTTAATATACCAATATTGCGCTGTACTGGACAAAGTAGGGCTTTTATAACAAAACTAACAATAAAAGGAAAGACCAGTTCCATTAGCTAACACTTCCAGGAATAGCAATTCTAAGCTAAGATCTGCTTCCAACTTCCTAACGTTTAAACATTGAGCAGCAAAAACTGCCACTCCACCTTCTACTCTGTTTGTGCTCAAACAATCAAATGCTTGATATCCAGGTAGCTGTAATTCTTCACTATTCCACGATTCACTAATTACTATCATATCATAGGCCTCTTCTTTATCAGTGTCAACAAGCCTGTGTGCATATCATGGAACTTACACCCCCCTAAGCTAGATACTGTGACATTTTCTGAATCACGACTAGCAAGTAGTGTAATACGTTTCCTAATCCTCAAATTCCCCATAACTACTACACCTGCTGATCGATTCACTTTATATCCTTGTTTTCCAACATCACTCAAAAATGTCC
>NC_056737.1:746086333-746158833 GCF_019279795.1 Protopterus annectens | reverse complement strand
CAAAATGTGCACAAAATGCAAAATATATACAGAATGGAATCTCATAAAGCTAAATTTTCTTTACATTTCTAAGGAACTGCGGTCTAAATAGTCAGTACCAAAATGCAATTACTTTTTTATATCTTTTATCAGTTTTCTTTCAAAGTTATTGTTATTATTTTATAACAATATTGCATAAATTATTATTTATATGAGTTTATCCAAAGTGAGGTCTATCAGCCCATCTCAATATTCATCATCTTCTTTCATCTGTTCCCGTTAGGGGTCACCACAGCGGATCATCTGTTTCCATTTCTTCCTGTCCTCTGCATCTTGCTGTGTCACACCAACCACCTGCATGTCCTCTCTCACCACATCCATAAACCTTATCTTAGGCCTTCCTCTTTTCCTGTTACCTGGTAGCTTCATCCTCAGCATCTTTTTCCCAACATACTCAGCATCCCTCCTCAGCACGTCCAAACCATAATCCGTAATCTTGCCTCTCTGGCTTTGTCTCCAAACCTTCCAACCTGGGCTGACCCTCTAATATACTTATTCCTTATCCTGTCCACCCTTGTCACACCCAGTGCAAATCTTAACATCTTTAACTTTGCCACATTCGGCTCTGACTCCTCAGCTAATTGCAATACTTCACACGTTGTTTATCTAGTTGAGTGTAAGTTATGTGCTTCATTCTATATTGGGAAAATGAATAGGATGTTCCGGAATAGAATAAGGGAACATCTGTATGCTATTAAGATAAACTCTCCTAATAATGCACTAGCCAAACATGTCTCAACTATGGGGGAGGAGCATACATTCCATTTTATGGTTATAGATATGATTGTACCGATTAACTGGGAGGGTGATATAAGGAATGGTACTGAGAGCAGGGAAATTAATTGGATTTTGAGACTTAGAGCAGATAGAGGTAGAGGCCTTAATGAAAGAGCCTCCCTCAAACCCATCATGATGTCCAGAAGAATGGTTGTCAAATGAAGGTATCATAATTTAATGGATTTTGGTTATGTGTGTATGTATATTTCTATTGCCCTGAACTGTGGTTATGTCTATAGTTTCTACTGTTCTAACTTTTCCATATATTTATAGCTTTCTTTATCTCACTTATTTTTTGGTCGCATGACAGCTGCTATTTGAGATATTTGTTTATACCTATTGGACATTTTTAATATGATGTTAACCTCTTTTGACTTTATGCCATTCACTATATTCCATCTCTGGGTATGGTATAGATTCATTATTTTTGCTATCCATGTAGTATATATGCACGGCTACTATGTTGTTGTTTTTGATTTTATTTATGGTTGGTACCAATTTTAGTGTTAGAATATGTTATAGGATATTTAGCTTTAATATACTGCGAGTTTGGTAAAAAAAAATTTCCCCCACTATTTTTCTGTGTCTTTATAATTCTATCTACACATATTTTGTTTATACATTTTTTTGATAGCCTTTAGTGACACTAGTTTACAGTATTTGCTAGTTAGGTATAAGGTAGATATTTTCATATGGATAGTCAGTGGTATTATGTCAGTTATATAGTTTTTGTTCTTATAAGTATTTTTATGCATATAGTAATGTTTGTTTAGATAATTTATTTTATGTGTTTTTATACATATGTATTCTAAGCTTTATGAGGGCTCTGTTGATATTTTACAAAAATCATGAAGTTTAGATGTATACTTTGCCTTTAAGATCTTTATTGAATTATTGTGTAAGTGATTTGCATGGCGGGCATATAAGGAATTGTATAATGCAGGGTTTTTATGGTCTGATGAAGCGAATTGTGAAAACGCTTACCTCTGTGCACAAATAAAGGACTGTGTTTTATACTTTTTACGTGGGTTTGGCTATTCCTCTGTTTCATGGTTGCCTATGCTACTGTAACTTGGTTGGACAAATTTGACAGTGTTACATTTATTATATGTATGCAATGGCTGTCATTGTACATAGAGAATAATATTTTGTAAATTTAACAGGACCACATTCTAAAAAAGTTTGGGAAGCAACAGCATGTCATTACCCATTGCTCACCGGTTCAAGCAGAAGTACTCTGGTGCCATAGAGTCACATGTAGGATAACACACATACTACAGGAAGGGAGTTTGTCTCCAGTACCACAACTTTCCTACAGGCAGAGCTGCAAACTAAGGGGCCATCCTGTACAGCATCACCAGTATAACAGATGGGAGTATGAATGCATGAGAGGTACCGTGACTGTCTTACATGCATTCCCATAATCCTTGAACCAGAAAGTGCATACCAGAGCACTAGCCCACCAGGAAATAGTATTTATCTTTACAGAATGTACTAATGTCAGCCATCTCCACTGAAATTCAGGGATGACATGCACATCGCCTTACTACAAATGGACATGGACCATAGCTTCCCCTATTCCCTCAACTCCCCTACAATAACAGAACATATCAACATGTATAGGGAACTTGCTACTGTAGGCAGTCTGACTTCCTACCATGAACTGTCTCACCACCAACTCTCTCTTGCAGGTAAATCTGTTACATCACTAAAACAACCCAATATTTCCCTGGATTGCTTTGCTGCAATGGGGTACTTCAAAGAGTTTCTATATTGTGAGATTGATTCTCTATTAGGAATCTGGAGATTACTCTTCCAGTCCCGATATTTAGTTCAGTCATATACTGAATGAGGCCAGCAGAGACCTTTGTTTTGGACTTGGGCATAGGGCAATTACTTGATTTAGCATGTTATCCCATGCCCAAATCCTTTTTGAAATCCCACAGAGAGAGAGTAAATATGAACATTTCAAATCCCAAGATGAAAAACTGCCCATAAAAAGTAGTGCTGCAGTCCACATTGCTCTGCAATGATTAGCTGATTTGCAATACAGAATTAATGAACAATTCACAGTCATGAAATTTCACTTAAAGGCATGGAGTAATTATTTGGTGTAGCATGTTTTCTCATGCCCAAATCCTTTTTATGGAATCCCACATAGAGAGTAAATACAAACATTTCAAAACCCAAGATGAAAAACTCATCAGGTCTCAGAAAATATCACAGCAGAGTAAGTTGCCCTGTGCTGATGAGATGATTTATGCTGCAGTGCTAAAGATCAATTCACAGTCATCAAATGTCACTAAATGGTTATATGTGTATATGTTATTACCCAGGAATTTGCATTACTATAAATCACTCCACTGTGCAGTTTGAAAACCTATAAAGTGAAATTCTTGTCTCCTGCACTATACCACATGTATCAGACAGGCACTGCTGCGTAGACATACACACACACACACACACACACACACACACACACACACACACACACGTATGCATTCACACATAGCACTGTATGGTGAATCTGCTCTGACTCACTCTGCACAGATTCACTCCAATGGGGGGCATTGGTGGTGACACAGGAATGCAGCAAACACTAAGTGTCTTTGCCCATAGTTCTCAATCTGCAGTCATCAAAAATTTGTATAAAGACTCTTGAAAAGTTAGAACATCCAGTCAAAACTCTGGACATTTAGTTAGCATATACTTTGCATATCAAATAGCATAACTCCTCCCACTTCCAGTTGAATAGTTGAATACTACTGCTCAGAAACAAAATTGACATTTTGCTTCACAAATTTAGCCTTTGTGGGATCCTCAGAGTCATTTGTAAAGAAACTAATTCCTAAGCCTTCAAAAGGTTGGTAACTCCAAATGCCATGGAGATCAAACATCTGGGGTTAGGGAATAAATTTACATATTCCCTCATCTCAGATCCATTGTCCTTTGTCAGGGGAAGCTACTGTTTATCTTATATTTGGCTTTAGCTGACTTAATTAGTCATTTGAGATGTTTATTTGGTGTGCTGAGAGAGTTCTTACCTAACTGGGCATTACACTTCCTATTTTTGGCCAGGATTTTCTTCCTTTTGTTGTACAATTTATTGATGCTTTGCTTATAACAGATTTGCTTGGTTTATGAGTTTGTCTTGAACTTATTTTGGGTAGGTACTGCAGCCTCTGTGGTTCTTGTAAATGACAATATTGACAGTGGTGGTCCCTTGGTTTGGGGACCTTAAACTTTGCCAGAGTGTCAATTACAAGTAGGAAGTTTGCCTTGAAATAATTTATGAATATTCTGGGGTTACCTGGTGCCCCAGGTTTTATTGTTATTTCAAAGGAGACAGCTTTAATGTCTGATCTGACCAGTGAGAACAATACAGTTGGGGGGGCAATGTTCCCCCATGGTGGCGAGGACTACATCTAGGACAGTGATGGCGAACCTATGACACGCGTGTTAAAGGTGACACACACCACAACGTTTTGTGTGACACATCAGCGATCACCAACACCCGAGTTACCAAAGACACTGCTTTTGCATTCATTGCTCATGTGAAGTGCACTGAATTATTTTGTGCCAGGAGCTTTTGACAAGCCAAACCCAAAAGGTTCACCATCACTGGTCTAGGATGTTAGCATTCCTAGTAGGAATATGCACTGTTTTGCCCAGGGTATTTATGTTTACAAAATCCAGGAATCTCCGGCCCTGCATATTTGGTGTCATTAATGCTTCCCAGTTTATACAGAGGTAGTTAATGTCACTCATGTTTATTGTGTTGGGTTGAATGGGGAGTGTCTCCATTACATTTAAGTATGTGTTATTGGTTTTCTGGGTCATAAAGTGGGACCTCTAACATGCATGGATATAATATGGGACTTTGCCTATGGTGATTTGGACATGGAGAAGCTCAATTGTGTCGAACTGTTTGACTAACCTTGAGGTGTGTTTATTTTTAATATAAATTGAGACACCTCTCCCTTTTCTCGTTTCTTGTGCAGTAGCAAGTCTAAATGTGTGAAAGCCATTATATCCCTGCACTGCCTGGGTGATTTATGCAACTTTAACTACATAGACATCTACATTCACCAGGGTGAGAAGAACTTGCAGGGAGTAGAATATGTTTGGACTCCTGGAAAATGAGCAGTAGCACCTTTAAATTTTCTTAAGTTGGTTTTCCTATGTCAGAAGTTTTATCAGGCTGGCAATGCCTAAAAAGGTAATATGGGGTGGATAAGGTTTTAGCCAATATTCAAAAGTCTAGACAGGACAGGTGTAGACTATCTCTGGCAAAGCAGCGTTATCTGTTAACCATATCCTCCCGTGCTGACAAATATTCTAACCTTTTCAAATGATAACAAAAACTAAGCCAATTATTAGAGTCGATTATCTTCTGTTCATATTGTGGCATCATCCTTGGAGAAGCTAGAATGCTGCTCATGCTAGGCTTGTACCAGCCTGGGACACATGCTTTGAATGCTCCATCATGTCTCTCGTCATATAGTCCAAGAAGGTGTGTCTCACATCATTTACTCGCATATGGACAATGACTGAATCATACAGGTACTTACGGTTCAGTGACATGAGTGTTTGTGTGATCTCACAGATCTTTGCCCCTGAGAGACAACTAACAATAACCTCTTTGCTTAGTCTGGTGAGTCAAAAATCAATGTGCCTTACAATGGACTCTCCTATGAACAAAGTATTGGATTTTGTGGTGGTCTGCCTTATGGGCCTTAGACACACTGTGAGATGAGTTTTGTTAAAGCATTTTTTAAGGTTGCTGAGGGTATTTATTATAATTAATTTGTCTGAGAGGTTTTTAATGTTTTGGATTAAAAGAAATTACTTTTACGAGCATCAGCATATGTAGATCTATGTGTTGGTCCTGTATTGTGAGTGGCAGGTATTATGTAGTTTGAGTATTTGACTACCTATTGTGTGTGAGAGTTTTGCCTTCAGAGACAGGGTATAAGTACATGTCTTGCATACTGTATCAGATTATTTAGTAATCGGGTGGCTGGCAGAAAACATGAGACAATTAATACATTGTCTCGGAATTCCAGTTTCTGCCAGGCTGACTACAGAAGTATTAGGAAAGTGTTGATCCATGGTTTCAGGTATAAATATAGTGGGTTTAAAGGATAAGATATCAAATGATGTATGCTTCTATTTGTGGGACCGCTGTAAGTGAGTACAGATTTGTTAGGGTACTAGTTGGCTAAGAAGTAAAACGTAGTCTAATTTCATGGAGTAGTGCCCCTCTTAGTGCAAACCTGGTGCTCACTGAGCAACTATGTGCTCAGGAACTCTTAGGGGTAGTTTTTTTTAGGAGTCTACATTTCTAAGCATATGCATTTATACAGGATATTGCTAACCACCACAGCAATGTGCAAATGTGATGACTTTATACCAAAAAAAAACAAATAAGATAGCCATCTGGTCAACAGTAAATACACACAATGAGGTCATAAATTGTGACTTCCAGATCTGAAGAAACCTGGCTACTCTCCACTGCAACTAGTGTGCAGACCAAATACTTATTAATGTAAAAACACTGTCCAGGGATCCCAAAATACAAAGGCTAACCAAGTTACAGCCATAAAATAAAACAGAAATGCAGGAACTCACAGTAAACAGCTGTGGCAATATTCCAAGGCACTAAAAGTTAGAACAGAGAGCAAGAACTCAACAGGTAATGCACAGATATCAAAGCAGCACTAGTGATTTACAAGGCAAAGTGCAGTTTAGAAATGTGAAGTAAATATTCAGATCTGGATGATCTAGATTCAGTACTACAATCAAATGCAGTGGTTAAAAGCAATAATCTTTAAATGCAGCTTTAGAAAACCTCTGTAAAAATTCAAAAATATAAAAGCAGCTCTAGTATAAATCTAGAGACAGTGCAGATCATTCCTTTAAAGTACTTATCTCTAGAAATGGATGGATAAGGATTCACAAAAAGCCTCTGCAATCAATGGTGCAGTTGACAAGTGAGTAGAAGTTCAGACTTTATACAAGCAGCAAAAACCAGCAAACAGACAAACAAGCTAGCCCTCTGGCCAATAGCAAACAGACACTTTGAGGTCACAAACAGTGACTTCCTCCTCAGAAGAGACCTAAATACCCTCTACTACCACCACTAGAGTGCACTTCAAAGACTTAGTGTAAAAAACACTGACTGGGGCTCCCATAATGAAGAAGCTAATCAAATGTCAGCTATAAAACCAATCAGAGGAACTCGCAGTAAAACAGCTATAGCAATAACCAAAATGGTAAAAGTTATAACAGAGAGCAAGGACTCAGCAAGTTATGCACAGATATTAAAGTGGTCATAGTCATTTACAAGATAAAGGCCAATTCAGCATTGTGGAGTAAATATTCATATCTGGATGGATCTTGATTCAGCAAAACAGTCAAATGCAAATGCAGTGATAAAAGCAATAATCCTTATATGTGGTTCTAAGTGTAAAAATTCTGTAAAACATACACATATGACAGCATCTATAGTAAACATCACTATGGAGTGCAAATTAACACATTTTAACGTACATATCTGACAGTGGATGGATCAGAATTCAGGAACAAGCCTCTGCAATCAATGTCATTGTCTCCCAGCTAGTGGAAACCCTGACTATATACAGGCAGTGAAAACCAACAAACAGACGAGCTAGCCCTCTTGCCTGTAGCAAACGTACAGTCTGACATCACAAATAGTACTTCCTAGCTCAGAAGAGGCCTGGCTACCCTCTATAGACACTAGAGTGCAGACCAAAGACTTCTTAATGTAAAAACACTGTTTAGGGCTCCAAAAATTCAGAAGCTAACCAAGTTACAACTATAAAACCAAGCAGATATGCATGAACCTACAGTAAACAGCTCTGACAATAATCTAAGTCATTAAACATTAGAACAGATAGCAATGATTCAGCAAATCATGCACAGATAATAAGCAACACTAGTCATTTACAAGATAAAGTGCAATTCAGCAATGTGCAGTAAATATTCAGATCTGGATGTATCTGGATTCAGCACTACAGTTAAATGCAGTGGTAAAAGCAATAATCTTTAAATGCATTTTTAAAGTTCAAAATCTTTGTAACAATGCACAACTTTAACCACAGCTCAAGTAAATATCAAGAATGTGTGCAAATCAGCACTTTAAAGTACATATCTAGCAGTGGATGGATAAGGATTCGGCAAAAAGCTTCTGCAGTGAATGGTGTGGTCTCCAGTGAGTGGAAGCTCTTACTTTATTCCAACAGAAAAAAAAGCAAACTAGCTAGCCCTCTAGCCAATGGCAAACACATACTTTGAAGTCACAAACAGTAGTTCTTAGATTAAAACTGATCTGTCTACCCTCCACTGCCACTAGAGTGCAAACACTGTCTGGGGCCCCCAAAATGCAAAAACTAACTTTCAGCTATAAAACCAAACCAAGGTACAGGAAATCACAGTAAAGAACTGTGTCAATAATTCAATGCACTAAAAGTTCGAACAAGGAACAAGGACACATCAAATAATGCACAGCTATTAAAGCAGCACTAGTAATTAAAAGATAAGTGTAACTCAACAATGTGGAGTAAATATTCAGATCTGAATGGATCTGAATTTAGTGCAACAATAAAATGCAGTGATAAAAGCAATAATCCTTAAATATAGTTTTGTAAATTGGAAAAATTCTAAACAAATGCAGAAATACAACAGCAGATCCAGTATGTACGAAGACAAAGATCAAATCAGCACTTTAATGTACATATCTATCAGTGGATGGATCACAATTCAGTAAAAAGCCTCTGCAAGCAATAATGTTATCATCAAGTGAGTGGAAGCTCTTTAGCCACTCAAGGTTATACAGTTTAGTTTTGAAAATGTGTTAGCTAAGCTTTTCTGCAGTCTCCGCTAAAAATGGCATTCTGTAACCCCCAAACTCTTACAGCAGGTCCTGATATGAAGTAACACCACATAATAACTACAAACTGTCTGAGGCTACATTTGCTGTTTCCTGACTACAGTCCAGAAACATGTTAAAGATATCAGTGGTTAACTAAGACAAAGCACATATTAGCTAAACTCTGTGGAGCAGAACATGTTAAATGTAGCAGCCCATCAAATGAAGACTAACAGAGCATGATACTACTGCTACTAAATATAAAATCACAAGTAGTAGTTCTGACACAAAACAATGCATACAAACATAAAGCAGAACACAAGTGCTGTCACTGCTGTTATGCAATCAGAAATCACAGTAGTACTAATTTTCTGTGGGGAGCAGTGACTGAGGAGTACAAAATCGAAATGATTAAATCAACAAGTTGAATACTGTTTAGAACTTGCTCACTCATATGTTAGCAGGTGTTGTGTTTTTTTTTCTTACTTTTGCAGCACACATCATTTTACAGCTACATGTATTTCCCCAGTCCTCTAATAAACATGCCTGTATTGTCTTTACACCTTGTATAACCCTAGTCTTTAAGCCAGTGCTGCAATTATAATGACCTGTTAAAAGAAGACTGATAACATTTTAGACATGCATATTGGTAACTTCACTCTGCTTTACTTTTTTTGCAGCAGAAACATCAGACAATATTTCCATGTGCTGCAGCTTTTGATAATTTGGGTTATTAAAAATGTAACTCTACAGGTTATCTAAAAAAACATAAGTCTTAACTGTCCAAATGTTCACAGAAAGTATAATGGAATTATAACATCCTTAGATCTAGATGTTATGCCTTTACTTATGAGATGTTCCACATAGAAGGATTTCCTTACCACTGTGGAAACTTGGTGGTCGAAGTTCAGATTACTATCAACCTGAGTACCAAGATCACATCTATAATGTAATTAGCAGGGATGTCAGCTTTTCCAAATGAGTAATAAGGCATTTTTTTTTGCATTTAGCTTTAATGTATCTGTGTATATCATTTATCTGTGTTAACCCTTTCTAAAGAATATTAACATCATTGGGAGACTCAGTGATTGCTCCCGATTTGCAATTATCCGCGAACCTGGTCAGTCACAGTCCGTCTACGTTTGCCTGGACTTCTGAGAAATAAATTCCAAACAGTAAAGGGCCCAGCAGAGAAACATGTGGTACACCACTGGTGACTGGTTTTCTGCTAGAGGTGAAGTCACCTACTTTGACAGTATGTGTCTTGTCCATCAGCCAATTGGCTACCCATGTAGTGATGTAAGGGTTAATTCACAACTGAGATTTTCTCTATAATACCTGAGTGGAGAATTGTGTCAAATGCCTTGGCTAGGTTAAAGTAGGTGGTATGCACTGTCTTTCCCTCATCCAGGGCTTTGGTGACTTTCTCAAAGAGGTCAGCCAGGTTGAACAAGCATGATCTACCATTAATGAATCCAAACTGGGTTGGGTCAAAGTTTGGAGATTACCTATGTCCTTGTTGATAAGGTCCATAATGATTCTTTCCATGGCCCTGCAGATGAGGCTAGTCAGGTGTATACATCTATAATTCCCAGGGTCAGTTGATGATCCCCCTTTGTGCAGAAGGATTACTGTTGCTGTCTTCCATTCAGCTGGACCATAGCCAATTTGCAGGCTGTGGTTAAACAGGGATTCAAATGGGTGTGCTAGGTCATGTTTTAAGTTGTTTAAAAGGCAACCTGGGATGTTGTTGGGTCCCATTGTTGCCATGATTTTAGCCTTGGAGAGTGCAGAGATGACCTGCTCTCTTGACATAATAGGCTGAGGAATGGTGGCAGGTATACTTTGGGGGATAACTTGTGGGATGGGGGGGTGAAGTTTGCACCAAATCTGTAATATAGTGGGTTGGCTATTACCTCTGGTTGAGTATGGGTGGAGCTCATAGCTGAACATTCCTTTTTAGATTTCAGACATAGATAAAGAATGTCTTGTGATTATCCTCAGCTAGGGAGGCTATTTTTCTTCATAATTTACTTTGGCAGACTTGACAAGATCTCCTAGTTGCTTGTTTAAGCTACAGAGAGATTTCTTCCTCTGCTGAGCCAGTTCCCTCTTGCTATTGGAAATTAGTTTCTTTCTTTTGTTTTATAGCCTTTTTATACTAGGGGTCCACTAGAGTACCTTGTTTTTTCTGCAAGACCTGGTTTTGATCCAGTTAGGTACAGCCAAATCTATACCTAAGTAGTTATGCAGGTGATTGTGGTAGACCTCTGCATAGCTGTCTGTGTAATCTGTGTTTGAGGGTGTTCTGAAACTTCTTATACCATCACTTAGTAGGAGATAATTTGTCTTGGAAAAATGTTTAAGCTTTTTTGAACTTGATGGGGTATCTGGCCTTATAATTACTTCAAAAGAGACTGATTTATGGTCTGATCTTACCAGGGAGGACATCACATGGGGGGTGCAGTGCTCTCCCATGTTTGTAAGTACTCTGTCCAGGATATTTGAGTTCCTTGTGGAAGTGCTGACTAGCTATTCCAGAACATTTGCATTGAAAAAGTCCAAGAATCTCTAAGCCAACATGTTTGTGGTCATGTGGATTGGAGGATAGTCAAAATCACCCATGAACAAGGTGTTGGGCTGGATGGCAAGTGACTCCATTAAGTCCAGGTATGCAGTATGCTTTTCCTGGTTCATGGTGGGGGACCTATAGCTAGCAATGATGTAGTAGGGAGTATTGCCTACAGTTAATTGCTCATGGGGTGGATCCAGAGAGTCGTACTTCTCCTTAATGAAGATGGATGCACCTCCTCCTTTGGTTCTTTCATGCCCAGTTTGTGGTCTGAATGTATGAGAGGCATTGCATAACTACATGGCCGGAGTGTTTCCACGGTCTTGAATCATGTCTCAGTGACTGTACAGATGTCAGCATCTTCCAAGATGCGTGCAGTTTCTGGTTTAGACTACTAGCATTAAGCAGCAGAACCTTGAGTTCTGTTACATCTGGAGGTTGGTTATTTTTGACACTGCCTAAAAAGGTGCAATAAGGGTGGCTAATGCCTTTGCCAGTATCCAAAAGCCTAGAGGACACAGGTGCACACAATCTCTGGCAAACCAGTGTGGCCTGTCGACCATGTCCTCCCCGGCTGACAGACCCTGTATCCCCTTGGACTGACATCAGCAGCTAAGCCAATTGTTAAAGTCAATCTTTTTTTGTTTGTATTGTGGCATCATCCTTGGAGACGGTCGTATGCTGCTTAAAGCTAGGCTCATATCTGCTTGGGACACATAATTTGAAAGCTCAGTCATGTCTCTCTTCACATAGTCCAGAGAGGTACATCTCAAGTCATTCACCTCAACATGGACTATAACAGAGTCATACTGGTACCTGTGGTTGAGTGACTTGTTGGATCCTGGTACCTGACAGGCAGCTAACTGTAACCCTGTCCTTATCCAGCCTGGTGAGGGGAACATCCATGTGTCTCAGTATGGAGTCTCCTATGACCAATACATTAGGTTTTGCGGTGTTTCACCTTATGGGCTTGTTTATTGTGACACTGGCGTGAGTGTCATTATGTGTTGTGGTTATTTTTTTGCATTGTTGAGTGTGTGTAAGTGGTTTCTGTTTGGGAAGCCTCTGATCTTTTGGTAAGTTTCTAGTGAGTACCTGCCCATATGTGGGTTTATGTGTCGTGTCCTTGTATAGTATGGGAAGTGATGTGTGAGTACTGACAACCTATTTGGCATTCAATTTATCCTTATATGAGAATATTATCTCCAATTTCATAGTATAACTACATCTCTCACATAAAGTACTTGTTTGTTTTGTAAGTGGTTTTCAGTATACATGAGACAATTGCTACATTGCGTCAGGGTGTCCATGTCCATCAGGCTGGCCGGAGAGACAATGGGAAACTGTCCATCCATAATAGCAGGTTGTTACTGTATGTTTTATTAGGGAATGGAGTGGGCTAATTTGACAGGACTTTGCTGGTAGCTCCAAGATTACTAGAGGGACCTATATTTGTGTAGGCTAAAGTTGATCAATAGGCAGCATTGCTCAGTGGCAAGTGAGTTGCTCCTAGTGCAGCAGAAAAGCTTGGAAGGGTTTCATTGATAGTTGTTTATGGAAAAACTGTGCCTCAAAGGTTTCGCATTGATACAGGGCACTGCTAACTCCTACTGCATGCAAAGCAAGGCTTAAATACAGATTGTAATAAACAGTATTTGGTCTCAATACCAATAGGAGAACACACGATGAGACTTCCTCCAGGAATCCCCAACTCATGTAGGACTTGATCTACACACTTCTGCCACAAAGGTGCAGGAAAAGTCCTGTTAATGTAAGATGGCTGGTATAGTGCTCACAATAACAGTCTAGATTGAGCAGATCTGAATCTAGTCTATGTTATTAGCTACTTAAAGTAACAGTAATAAAATTAAAAGTGCAGAAAATGCAGATAAAACAGCAGAAATGAGGAAGCAATTGGATAAAATGCAGTCAGTAAAGTGCAATGGAAGCTTAACTAGCACTTATTTTTCAGTTTTTAGCAGTGGATGCTTTGTATTTCAGCAGAAGATCTCCATACCTCTCATAGCCGGTCTTAGGCATAGGCCAACTAGGCGGCCGCCTAGGGCGCCGCTTTAGTAGGAGCACTTTTCCAGTATTTATTTGGTGTAGGTAGACCAGGATGGGGGCACTGGGTGGTGTGGTGGGGGGTTCCGTGATGCCCTTTTGCCTAGGGCACCAGTTGACCTAAGTCCACTCCTGATACCTCTGCCTAAAGTCACCAAACGAAAAGCAGTTCTGGTTAACTGAGAGCACGCTTGCACAAATGTGAGGCTTAAATACAAGCCTGATTTTTGCCTTATATTTTTGGTCTTTTCTCATAACATTTGTGGTTTTCTGGCAAATCCCTGAGTATTAAAGTTGCTAAATAATGACACACATTTGAGGTTCAAATTTCATATCCTTCAGAAAAATGCATGCCAACACAAATAATGTTATTCTAGCAACTTTCTAAGTTTATAAGACCAATGTTTAAAATCTGTTCTTATTTTGTTCCTTTGTCCCCCCATTATTTTAGGCTTTGTCCAGATTTCTTGTGTTAAGAGGCTGAGAAGTATGCAAACGACTGAGAGCCTAAATGCATTTTCATACCTCTTTTTGTATATGTGCATGCATCCTACCAAGTATGCATACACATCATGTGCAAAAGAAATGACTGGAAGCAGTTGTGCTGTGTACTAGTCTAGTTTCAGTTCTGAATGATCCAAGTAGCAGAAACACCTGCATTGACTGACAGTGTTTACTTTGCTACCCTTACTGCATGAAGAGCTTAAAAGGTGAATGTACTTGATGTAGTAATCCCTTTTTAGGATCTGAGATGGCCACATTCAGATATGGATCATCAAAATGCAATGAGTTCTGTGACAAGTGCTGTGACAGGTTTCAATGTGCTTTATCCTTTCCAAAAAAAATAATCATTTTGCACCTACATGTTCCTTCTGTCTAGGCAATTATTTAATAACTTTAATAATTCAGTCTAGCACTTGATCCATAAAGCCAGCATATTGGGAGCTTGTTGCACTGGACCTTTGTGTACCTACCATTCCTCTCAGATAAGGACAATTGCTTCTAAAACAGTGTACAACTGAAATCCCTCTTGAAGAAGGCTGTATTTAATTTAGGAGCACAGCACCTATAGTGCCTGCATACAGGTTAAAAATTATATTGTGTCTGTCTATGAGTGCATGAAGGAGGAATGAATGGGTAGGCAAGCATGCTATATGGCAAATATTGATTTAAATAGAGAAATGCACTAACTGTTCAGCACAATAAAAGTTGGAAACATCTGCAGATGCCAGATGCATAAACTTACATTCCATCATGCATCACATCAGTATGCAAAGAGAAAAACACTGCAACTTAGTAAGTGTTTAAATCCGTAGAAATGCCTAATATTTCAGATCCTGCTGCAAAACCGATGTACAGCTAGTTTCCACTAAAACTGAAGTCCCCAGTTACCCCCAAAAAGAAAGGTTTGTGATTACAGCTGTATGAACAGCAGCAAGTACATACAGTCCTATGTCATTTGGTCAAAAGTACAAAATAATGAAAACCTATTTTATACATGGAGACAAGCCCTACACACACACACACACACACACACACACACACACACACACACACACACACACACACACACACACACACACACACTGGATATAAATAGTGTACACACCCCTGTTAAAATGCCAGGTTTTTGTGATATAAAAAAATGAGACCACAATAAAACATTTCAAAAGTTTTCCCACCTTTAATGTGACCTATAACCTGTACAATTCAATTGAAAAACAAATCTCTTAGGGGAAAACATATAAAAAATAAAAAACGTACAATATGCTGGTTGCATGAGTGTGCACACCCTAAAACTAATACTTTGTTGTGTGTGCACACCCTTAAACTAATACTTTGTTGAAGCACCTTTTGATTTAATTACAGCATTCAGACTTCTTGGGTACACTCCTGTCATCAATTAAAGAGACTCTGATTAACCCCAAATAAAGTTCAGCTGTCCTAGTAGGATTTCCTCACATTTACTCAGTTGCCTGATATAGCAAAAGCCATGGTTTGCAGAGAGCTTACAAAGCATCAAAGGGATCTTATTGTTGAAAGATATCAGTCAGGAGAAGGGTATAAAAAAATTTCCACAGCATTGGATATAGCATGGAACACAGTGAAGACAGTCATCAAAAAGTGGAGAAAATATGGGATAACAGTGATGTTGCAAAGAACTGGACGCCCCTCCAAAATTGATGAAAAGGAAAGACAAAAACTGGTCAGGGAGGCTGCCAAGAGACCTGTAGCAATACTGAAGGAGCTGCAGGAATTTCTGGCAAGTACTGGTTGTGTACATGTGACAACAATCTCCTGTATTCTTCATTTGTCTGGAATTGGGTAGGGTTGCAAGATGGAAGCCTTTTCTTACACAGAAAAACATCCAGGCCCAGCTAAAATTTGCAAAACAATACAAGTCTCACAAAAGCATGTGGGAAAATGTGTTATGCTCTGATGAGACCAAGGTTGAACTTTTTGGCCACAATTCCATAGGGTACATTTGGCGCAAAAACAACATTTCGCAGCACCAAAAGAACTGTCCCCATGGCGAAGCATGGTGGTGGTAGTATCAAGCTTTGTGGCTGCTTTTCTTCAGCTGGAACTGGGACTTTAGTCAATGTGGAGGGAATTATGAACAGTTCCAAATGCCAGGCACTTTTGTCCTAAAACCTTCAGGTGACTGCTAGAAAGCTGAAGATGAAGAAGAATTTCACCTTTCAACATGACAATGACCCCAAGTATACATCTAAATCAACAAAAGAAAGGCTTCATTAGAAGAAAATTAAAGTTTTGGAATGGCCCAGCCAGAGCCTAGGCCTAAATCCAATATAAAATCCGTGGGTGACCTGAAAAGTCTGTGCACAAGAGATGCCCTCGCAATCTGACAGATTTGGAGCATTTTGCAAGGAAGAGTAGGCAAATATTGCCAAGTCAAGATGTGCCATGCTGATAGACTCCTACCCAAGAAGCCTGAATGCTGTAATTAAATCAAAAGGTGCTTCAACAAAGTATTAGTTTAAGGCTATGCACACTTATGCAACCAGCTTATTGCATGTTTTTTTTATTTTTTATATTTTTCTCCCAACAGATTTGTTTGTTTTTCAACTGAATTGTACAGGTTATAGGTCACATTAAAGGTAGGAAAAGTTTTGAAATGATTTATTGTGGTCCCATTTTTTTATATCACAAATACCTAGGATTTTAACGGGCCTATATCATGAAATCGAACTTCCAAAATGTCGACAACCATAAGTTCAAACTTGGAAGATCTAATTCGGATAACATTGAAACTACAAAACAGCAAATTTTTTCTCAGGGAAAAAATTCGCTGTTCCGAAAAACACACACATAACCCAATCACACCAAACACCTTCAAAACCTACACTAAACCTAACATACACCACTATCTATGCACTATCCTTAACCCAGCCCTAACCCTAAAGTCTATCACTATCGCACACTTACCTGACCCGCGTTCTAACCCTAAAGTCCGTCACTATCCCACACTTACCTGACCCGTGCCCTAACCCTAAAGTCCATCAATATCGCACACTTACCTGACCCGTGCCCTAACCCTAAAGTCTGTCACTATCGCACACTTACCTGGCCCACACCCTAACCCTAAAGTCTGTCACGATCGCACACTTACCTGACCTGTGCCCCAACCCGAAAGTCCGTCACTACCCGTTCGTACACTTACCTTGACCCGGTCCAAAAATGCCTAAGCCGCAGAAATGGCCATCCAAATTCTTTCCTGGGAAAAAATTCGGGTTTCCATGGCTTTGACATTCTCAACTTTCAAACTACCAAGTTCATCCTTCTGGTATTCGGCATTCTTAACGTTCAATTTCATGATAGGAACCCATTTTAACAGGGATGTGTACACTTTTTATATCCACTGTATAGACATGCACATACAATCCACTGCTAATTTTATACATCAACTCCATGATCAAACAACAGTGGGGAAAGGGCAAATTTCATTTTCTGTATCTAAGTAGCAAAGTTTTAAAGTTGGGTTTAACCACCTTACCAAATATAATACCAAAATTAATTTACAGGGTATTTTATTTCCCTGCTAAACACATTAATAGGAATTTCCTATTTGTTAGAAAGATAAACTTTCAATTAAGTTAGCATTTATAATATTGTAGCAGTTAAACTACAATATAAATAAGAAGCTGCTTTTCTAGAGAAGAAAAGTGCTTTTCCTTATTGGGAAAGTTTTGCAGGTATGTGTACGTTGCTCTAACGATTTTTTAAAGTGTGGTGGGAATGAGAAGGTAATAAAACTAGATGATTAACCAATATGCTTTGTTTATTATTGTTTGTGACTGTATCATGAGATGTGATAAATACAAGTGAAATTAGCTGTGAAACAAAAGAGCTTCTAAAAAAAAGTGACGCATATTGACCCTCTGAAGCCTCATTCACTTATTATTTCTACACACCATCTGTCCTGGACAACACAAACAATATCATCTAACTATACCTATCCGTATGTGAGCAATAACCTATATATAAGTGTATGTACTTGTGTGTGTGTGTGTGTGTGTGTGTGTGTGTGTGTGTGTGTGTGTGTGTGTGTGTGTGTGTGTGTGTGTGTGTGTGTGTGTGTGTTTGTGTGTATATATGTATGCATGTGTATGTGTGTGCGTATATATATATATATATATATATATATATATGTGTGTGTGTGTGTGTGTGTGTGTGTGTGTGTGTGTGTGTGTGTGTGTGTGTGTGTGTGTGTGTGTGTCTGTGTGTGTGTGTGTATATGTATGTATATAGGTGTATGCATGTGTATATGCATATATATGTATGTATACTCTTACATGTACATTTGCTTGAACGTATATATGGAAAACTTAAACATTTATATACTCTTATTCAGTTGTGAAATATATTGCAATGCTCTACCAGGTTCTTATCTACTCTCATTGTATATTTTGTACACTTGTATTTTGAACCAAAAGGGGGACTATCCTCTTATTGTATACTATAGTATAAAGTCTACAATCTGTATGCTACAACTCTGTAATGTCTCTTTTGTAATTTTTTCTTCTCTCTCTGTAAACTTATGGAGTTTTTCTCCCCAGGACTCCACTGAAAATGGACACTTGGTGTCCAGTCGGACTATCCTGGCAAACAAATGCTAAATAAATGAATAATAAATAAATTTTGAAGACTTTGATGCACCAGTTGCAGACGTGATTTCAGAAGACATACCGCAGGTAGTCTGACTACTTATGTACTTAACATATGATGCAGTGGCTTGCATTGTTGCCTCACAGCAAGCGGTTCTCTGGTTCAATTGTCATCTGGGCTGCCTTCTGTGCAGAGTCTGCATGTCCTCCCTGCATTCAAGTGGGTTCCCTCTGGGTACTCTGGTTTCCTCCCACATTCCAAGACATGCATCTGGAGCATTTCTCCCCAGGCCTCCACTGAAAATGCACTCTGTTCCAGTTGGACCTTCCTGGTAAACAAATGAATAAAAAATAAATAAATTATGGATTTACTGCATGCCCATCAGATTCCAAAACACATTGTACATGCCCAATGCAACTTCAATGTGACAAAGTACACCAACAACTCTGTTTCTGAAATCTTCTGCAAATGTCTTACAGCATGGCAAGGAAAGGAATCTGTTCCCACAGAATCCTACAGAATCTGTGACAATACCAACCAAAAAATAAAATGCTATCTGCGGTGAATGAACTACAACAGGGTGCGGTACTGGCTGTGCATCCTAGAAGGCAGCCAGCTAGACAGAGGGCCAGGCTACAACTAAGCCAACTTACAGATCAAAAAATCATTGACAGATATCACTTACCACTTAGATAGACAGCTGGTATGGGCTGTGTGTAACATGTACTCTCCACACATCTGTCTGTGTGTACATTGTGCGGCAACCACATACTTCTCAAAACAAAAGTGTGTCTCAGCCTAGGTGCACTAGCATCTGGGATATTCCAACAGCATATGGGAGATGTTGTAGAAGTGTCACAGACAGCTGCCTGTTGTATTCTCACACAATTCCTGGCAGCAAAGTGCACAATGGCAGATGAACACATACACTTTCCATTTACGTTCATGGAGCAGTGAACTATCATGCACCATTTCTATAACATCACAAACGTCCCCCATATTCTTGGTGCAATAGACCACACCCACATCTCTATTAAGACCCCCATGCACCCAAAAGCAGAAGGATACATCAGTAGAAAAGAGTGGCCACCCGTGAACTGCCAGGTGGTGTGCACTCAGAGCAGATGGTAACATAACAAACATGGTGGTGACACACCCCAGGAGTGTCCATGATGTTGCCATGTGGTCTGAGGGCTGCATTCCAGCAAGGTGAAATACCTGAGGGACTACTACTGGGTAAGTACAGGAACATCATGGACACTCCCATCTAGGATATAAGCTAAATACATTTGTGTCAACATTATTCATGATGACAGCATACGTGTTTCCCCTCCCACAGCAGGTGACTGTGGTTAGCCACTTGAGCCATGGCTAATGACTCTGTACAGAGAACCTTCCAACCCTGAAGAGAAGACCTACAATAGACGCAAGCCACAACACAAAATACCATACATTGTGTCTTTGGTGGACTGAAACCCAGGTTCAGATGTTTGGACACATCCAGGGGTGCACTGCAATACACACCTGAAAAGGTAGCACTGATGATTGCAGTGTGTGCCATGCTACACAATACAACAGCACATGGCAGTTTTCCTACTGCAACTGTAGATGAACTATCTCAGGAACCACAAATGTCTGAAGATGACATTCCGTAACTATCAGAGGAGTAAGAGAACACATGGAGCAGAAGAAACAGACGTGGGCAATGGAGGATGTAACCACAAGTCCTGGTTCAGGCAACAAGGCAGCATCTGATGCACACTTTTGAGTCATAACAAGCCACACATACAGAAGTACACACATTAAACATTGATGTTCAGGTGTTGCACCACCACAGCAGCACAGATTGCATCCAATGGAAACTACCCAGTAGATGTATACACTGAGCATCAGACATAACATAATTCTAACATATAACAGTATGAACATATACAAATTTATCACAACAGGGACCATCAACTCAGGCCACAAGTGACACACGTATGCATACAGACTCATAGTTGTGTATGTGTGACACATGGCAAGCAAAAATGGACATACCTCTGTGAACCCCATTCCTATCTCTCTACTACCAAATGATGCAAGCAGGAAACTAAGTCAGGACATACTGCCGAACTGTTATCAGGGACACAACAGGAAATTTCTTTCAGGATATAGCTTGGGCTATGTGGGACTCATTCAAAGAAATAACCCAGGAGATCATTCACAGTGCTCATTCCCATTAGGGAAGGTCCCCAGGACCATAAGTACTGTGTGTGTGATCCACTTGTTTAATGCTGCCACCATGGTGTTTATCATATACGTGTTTGAACTGTACAGGCACACTTGTGCGTGCAGAGCATTTTGCTAAAGTTTCCAGTCCCAGTTCATATTCCCTTAATGTATTAAGGGCTTAGACATCTAAACTAGATAATTTATCACCATGCTCATAATTTACAAAAACATCTAAAAATTTGTCCATATCTCCAATACTGGCTGGAATTAAGTTTTTATCAAAATTTGTGCTGTTTGTCACCATTCAGAAAAAAAAATGGTATTCATGCACCTTAGTGACAGTAATGAGTGTGGTCTTGTACCAAAAACAGGAACATGTATCTAGGTATCTATTCCCAGAATCATTTTACATTATAAGGGAAAGGCCAAAGGTGCAAAAACTAGGATATGCAAATTACGGTATAATGACATGCAAATGAAGAAGCACATTCCAATGAGTGCATAATAACATGCAAGGAAGCTTTGGGAAAACAGGTTGTGATTCATATTCTTACAAACAAAAAAATAGTACTGATACAAAAACAACAAACTATAATGAAATGCCAAACATTTATTCACGACAAGTTCAACAATCTTGTACCTCAGTCATACGCCTTTAGTGGATCTAATTGGATTTCAAAATGCATCACATTTTATAAAAAAACACTTATTCAATTATTTTTCATTAAATTAAAGCAATATTTGTACTTTAGAATGCATAAAATCACTTTAACAAATTTATTAAATACTATAAATATATTATTATAACTACTATAATGCAACTATATAATTCACATCCTGATTTAACGCAGTTGGCCATAAGGCATGAAATCATAAAATTTATTTATTTATTTATTTATTTATTTGCAGTTTATTAACCGGAAAAGTCCATGGGCTGAGATTAGCCCTTTTTCAATGGAGGCCAGTGGAGAAAAGCTCCTTGTACATACATTATTAACAAAAGAGAGAATTAATAGAGGCTTAGTTTCATGTACATACATTATTAAAAAAACAGAGAATTAATATAGGATTAAAATAAAATAATTGCAAAAGCAAAACTGACAGAAATTAAAGCATAAGGATGCACAACTTATAAGTTTGTTTAAACATTTTGATGTAGCAGATGCAGTAGCAATGGGTTGATGTAGTATGCAATAGTAGTAGTTTAGCACATCATGCAAAGATACAAATACTGTTTTATATGGAAGGCTAATGGTTACACAGGAAAGGTACAGAGGGAGTAAGTAGTAGTAGTCTGAGTGAGATGAAGAAGGAGGGTGCATGGCAAGGGCAATTGTAGGAGAGAGGATGAAGGAGGAAGTAACATAGCTAGTGTAGGTAGAATTTTTGGGGGAGAGGGATTGAGTGAAGTGGGGGTAGATGGGAGGGGGATTAGGAGGGGTGAGAGCAGGAGCATTCCCAAGTAGAAGAGAGATAGGAATGGAGCAATGTTTTAAAAGTGGAGCGGTTATGGTTAGTTCAGATATGGGAAGGAAGAGAGCTCTATTTTTGTGCTAGGCAGAAAGTCAGTAGAAATTGCCCAGATGTATGTAAGGGTTTGTATGCTTTGAGGAGATACTGATTATTGGACCTGAGAGATCGACTGGGGAGATGCAAAGTAAGAATGGATTAGTTTGATTTTTCAAGCTAAAAAAGCTGTGTATACTAGGCATGACCAAAACACTGAAAAACAAATGAGAAACAATGCCACCACGATTCTGTAAACAATGAATCGCTGTTAGATTACTTTCATTTTTGTTTTTAACATCAGAAAAAATGTTCCATGATCGTAACCTTCACTTTTCATTTAGTTTGAATTACATATCACTTGACTTGTTTATAACTGTATCCAAAAGTGCACACAACCCCACAAGAATTAGACTCAAGCCTATTGTTTGAAAAATAAGTAATATAATTCACTTTACTACCATGCACATTCTTTACTCAGTTACACATCTTACTTCTACTACAAGTAAATGACCCTTTCAAGTCACTAACAAAATCAGGTAAAATATTGTGACATGAATGTTCTTTCAAATGTCTATTTTTATATGGAAATATCACCTTCTGTGGTATGTGATCTCTTAATTCCAAATCAGACTTTACTGTGTGCCTTTTTACTCCCAAACCTTTTCCAAAGTGTATATGAAAGCAGTAAAAGTCATTACAAAAATAAATCCTCACTGTTTTTAATATTCACGTCTGCTCATTGCAAACACTTTCCTCCCCATTATTGCAGCAGCATGAATCTGCCCCCATAATTTATTCTCTGCTCCTTTCAATTGCTTTTCTGACTATTCTTGTTTTATAAACTAAATTTTATTTTAACAATGATGTCCTGAAAAAATATCATATCAGAGCTTTCCTAAATGCTCTGTCAAATTCATCATATGGCAACAGATAAAGTAAAGCTGGAAATGTTGGCTAGAAGCAGGCAAAAATGATCATTGGCTATTTCCTTTCAATTTTGTGTCAAACTCTGGGAATCTAGTCCCTCTTATCTCAAAGACATAACATCATACACAATCTTGTTGACATCACTAAAATGTCATCTTGTGAAACTTCTTAAATACCAGTCTTATGCCCCTGGTCACATTACCTAAGCACATCATATTCTCTCACTCTCTAATAACTTTTCTTACTCTGTATATCCCTCTAACTGTATAGGTTCATAGGTTCATAGGTTGGTACTAGGGCCTATACAAGCCTAGCCATAACAATTCCCTGGCTATTTCTTCTCACACTATTTACTTCCCTGGACCCCTGTCTAGTACATTCATCTTAAGATTTTACTCTCTTATATAAAGTGTGTATAACTTCAACATAATGCATAAGCTCATTTCAGCTTGAGTCAGCAGTATAATGTAAATCATTTCTCATATTAGATGCTTCACTATACTCACTTGATTGTTGCATTACTCTAACCTTATTGTACACATTGTATAGCACTGACACTCTATCTGCATTATATAAATTCATTTTATTGCTGTACATTTCCTAGGTCCGCGTTTGAAATTAGTCATTTGTGCCCAGTGCTCTACTCTGGTTAACAAATTCAAACAAATAAATATGTAACATATAAGTCACTTTTCCTCCTACGCTACCCATAATCTTCATAACCAAATAATGAAACCATGAAGTTTCTCAAAGTCCTGTGCTTCAATGGAAGGCAGCATGAACACTGAATTGCTAAAAGCTAGTTTCAGCTGACAGGATTGTTGCACTTTCTCCACTGTTGTCCAACCATTGAGTGTGTGTGTGTGTGTGTGTGTGTGTGTGTGTGTGTGTGTGTGTGTGTGTGTGTGTGTGTGTGTGTGTGTGTGTGTGTGTGTGTGTGTGTGTGTGTGTGTGTGTTTGTGTGTGTGTGTGTGTGTGTGTGTGTGTGTGTGTGTGTGTGTGTGTGTTTGTGTGTGTATATATATATATATATATATATATATATATATATATATATATATATATATATGTATATATATTTATATGGATCTACTTTTTTAAATACCTTAATTTCAGAATCCCAAAGACCAAAATACTGAGACCAGAATGCTGAAATCTCACAATACTGAAACTTTACCATGCTGATGTCTATAACACTGAATACCAACATGCAAACCTTACATACAACCCACAATACCAAAGCAGTACTATACAAAAACAACACTGTATACCTCCAAAAATAATGAAGAACTCTGTATCAAAATTAAATAACTACTCACTTACCTTACCTCTGCAAACCGGACTATCTAAAACCCACCTAAGTGGGGGGCTATGCCCTCCACATACCACCAACTATGCATAACAACTCTGGGATTGCACTACTGTGGGAAAAAAGGCATATACCAATAAAAGCCTTCCCCTTGACAAAACAGAAATTCACAGTCATATAAAAAAGTTATGTCCACCTATAAAGTAAATTACCTATGCTCTACTTAGGTAAATCAGTGCCTCACAGTGACAAACAGAAAATGAGGTATATATTAATTTAAAATAGTGTGTTAACACTATATAGATTAGGAGTATTTTAAAACTCTATTAAGTAAAAATATTTTAAAAAAATTAAAATTGCTTATTTCAACACAAATTAAAACCCTTTTCATTTTAAGATACTTTAGTACCATCTAGTGGGCAAGTCCTGTTTATGTTGTAATATTACAAATCAAAATTCATCACCGGGCAGTGGGGAAACTACTTAGTATTATAAAATAAATGTCCTTAAAGCCTAAAGAAACTGCATTGTTTAACCCTGGAGACTTACTGGCATCCAACATTATTTGCCAGTAAAGCTCTCTGTACTCTATTCTAGTTTCCCATATACCACCCCTTTAACTTTCTTTCCATTTTTCCAACATAGAATGCTTAGCAAGAAACACATGTTGCAATATAAACCACCTCACTACTGTCACATTGTACTGTAACTTTTTGCTGTAATCTTCCTGTCCCTTGCTTCCAAAAATAAGCCCTATATATTGCTAATGTATGGACACTGTGAACACGTGCCACACTTGAATGTACCTTTCCTATTCCTACCCTGCTTGGCCCCCATACCTTGGTAACCTTCCAGAGCATCCTTAATGCTCATACCTTTTCCTAAAAATACATTAAAGTGGTGTGTTAAAATCCAATTTAAGATCTGAAATACCACTAATTTCATCCATTCCCTCTCCATAATCTTCCTAATAACCCCAGAATCTCCACTAAAATCCATAACAAACGCACCACCATACCTTTCATCTAATCTTCCTTCATCGGTGTGAGTAACCGCTTCCATTTGGTCATTGGTGGTAACAGTTTCACTAACACCTAAAATAGGGGTAAATTTATCTCCCCTATTCCTCATAACCCTACCCCAAATGTTTTGAATTAAATTAGTTGGATAACCCCGGTCAATAAACATATTTCTTACAATTTCACATTCACTAAGGAACTCCTTCTCATCCAAGGTCATCCTGCTAATTCTTAAAATTGTCTCAACTATTCCCCTTTTTCTTTTGGTGAAATGGGTGTGCACTGGTAAAGTGAAGGATGGAGCTGGAGTACGATTTTTTCCTGTAAACATTTGACCCATATGTACACCCATCTATGTAAATAGTGACATCTAAATAATTAAATTCACTGTATCCAATATTATAGGAAAATCTTAAAAAATCAGTAGACTCTGTAATAAATTGATAAAATTCCAAAAAGTTTTCAAACGTCCCTGTCCAGAAAATACAAATGTCATCTAGGAAATGCTTATAAAGTATCCAACAGTCCTTGTATTGACTGCTGAGCATAAACTTCTCCTCCCAAATGGACAAGATCAAATTAGCATAAATCAGAGCACACCTTGCACCCATAGCCACTCCACTCATCTGTTGGAAAAATTCTCCCTGAAAATAAATAAAATTGTTTTTTGGAACTAATTCAATAAGTCATAAACATACATCAAACTCATTAGGGGTTATGAACTCGGCCTACCTCAAAGCCTCTTCAAACCACTCTACTCCTTGTTCATGTGGTACTGAACCCAAAAGATTAACAACATCAATAGTAATGAATTTCACCTCATCCCTGAATAACTCCTGTTTGACATTCCACAAAAAATCCCAGGAGTCCTTCAAAAATGTACCCCCCTTCATTACTAAGTTCTTAAGTTTAAGATCTAGGTATCTTGCAAGGGGTGCTGTCACCGAGCCCTCTGCAGCTACTATAGGGCATAAGGGTGGGTTGTATATATTCTTGTGCACTTTCGGTATCCCGAATATAGAAGGGACCCTTGGTTTACTGTTATGTAAAAAATCAAAAGTATTCCTGTCAATTGTCCCCTCTGTTAATAAATCATAAAGTGCAACATAAATTCTTTTGTAAGCAATGTTTATTTCATTCATTGATACTCCCAAGTATTTGCTACCATAATGTAACAATTCTAACATCTTAGCTTCTTATGTAATAGTGTTCATGAGAACAACCCCCCCCCCCCCAAATCCGGTTTCATTAGCCTTAAGTATCTCTTACTTTTTAATTATGAAAGTAATTCCCTTTCTACCTTAGTCAAATTGGGTGGGAACTTGTTTTTAGATACCTTCCCTTAGTTCCTTCTCCACCACAACTTCAAGATTCCTCAACTGGGGATGTAATAGTGGGTTACAAACACTCTTCTTTTTTAAAGCTTTGTCACCTTTCATAGGCATAGGTTTACCATCCAACAAAAGCTGGAGATTTTTCTTTCTCAAAAACAATTTTAAGTCAATAACAAGTCTACCAAAATCACATTTCCTAGATGGGATGAAATTCAAACCTTTAGAAAATAAATTTAAATAATCTTCATTCACTTTGACTGACATCAGTATAATTAAAAGTATTAAACCCCCTAAATGTTAACTTAACCCCATCAATTCTGATTTCATCCCTATGTGTCACTTCCAACTGCTGCCCTTCATTCAAAACCTTCCTCTTCCTCTCCTCCTTCTTCTGTCTTGCTGAAAGAAACCCGGTTGTTGGTTCCATATCCTTTTTGACCTCCGTAGGGGAGATACTCTAAAGGGTCTTGAATATCTGTGGGTTACACCCCCTCTTGATTAAACAATTCAGTATTCCTTTTAGTTAAATAATTGTTAGTGGATCTAGGTCTGGGATAACTACACTTATTTTCATATTCCTGCCTGTCCCTTTCCAATTTCTTTTTTTTTCTATTTAAAATATTATTACATCTGTTATCTATCTGGTACATGACATCAAAATACTTTCTCTTGTGTTCATCAACAGAAAACAATAAATCATTAATAATACATTCATTAACCTTCTCAACACACTCCATTAAAATACTCATGTCTTTCTCATTTTGCTTAATAACACCCCTCATTAACTCAGTCCCCCATTTATCAAAAAGAACAATTAGTGCATTGTAGAAATCAGAGCCTTCTTCAACATTGCTTGGAAATCTCCAAACTCTTAAATCCTTCAGTACAATAGAAACACCAATAAACTACTTAAGATAAAAGTCATCAATATCCAAGGCCCTGTAGTTGCACATTAAATCATGTAACAGCTTAATATTGTCATTATACAAATGTCCTTTAACTTCATTGTCAGTTGTAAAATTTTTAAAATTTACTTTTCTCCCAAGCTAAGCCCCCAAATTTATCCCACAGGTGTCATTATTAACACAGTCACCTTGTCTCTGTTCATCCGGTCCATTTCATTCATTGTCAGTGGGGTTCCATTCATTGTCTAAGCTTCCACTATCTCCATTCAATAAAAGATGTGGAAAACCATTGTAACTTCCATTGCTTGGTTCATTAAGCTGTATAGAAATAGCAGAGTTACTAAAAGAATGTCTAGAGCCATCCAATAGTGCCGTTTTCTATTGGGTAAAAGCTTGCTGGTTCCCAGGAAGCGAGGAGTTGTACGTCACTAAAGAGTGACAAATTGGCATCAAAAGTTCCACAAGCTGGGAGAGCTGGCTGACCAGCTTCATAAAATCATCACAGTCTGCCTCTAGACCAGGAAGCTCCTGAAAAACACGGAGACCCTTCCATCTCCACAAATAACATCAAAACCAAAGAAAATGAAGACCATTTCCTATAAAAACTTATAACTCCACAAAAGGCACTTGGAAGGATCCCTCATAGAAATGAAATGAGCTGAACAATAACAGGAAAAAGGCTTTATTTTAAAACAACAAACACAGCACTCCACACATAAACAAAAAGCTTAACAGTATCACCAGCATTCTCACCCACAGACTTCATCAGGTACAAAAAATATTAAAAAAAAAAAAACTTACTGACATTTATCTCAACCTCCAAACCAGATCCACCAATAATATTCTTTCCCCTTGACAAATCAGAAATTCAGAATAATATAAAAAAGTTACTTCCACCTATAAAGTAAATTACCTATGCTCTACTTAGGTAAATTAATGCCTTACAGTGACAAACAGATAACAAGGTATATATTAATTTAAAATAGTGTGTTAAAACTATATAGACTGAGTATTTTAAAACTCTATTAAGTAAAAATATTAAAGAAAAATTAAAAAATTCTTATTTCAACACAAATTAAAACCCTTTTCATTTTAAGATACTTTAGCACCATCTAGTAAGCAAGTGCTGTCTACGTTGCAATATTACAAATCAAAATTCATCACCAGAGCAAGTGGGGAAACTACTTAGTATTATAAATGTCCTTAAAGCCTAGCTGCCCTAAGCTTCAGCACCGGGGCTAAAGAAACTTAGACTAATTGGCATCCAACATTATTTGCCAGTAAAGCTCTCTGTATTCTATTCTAGTTTCCCACATGCCACCCCTTAAATCCTTGGGGATCTCCTCTAGTGCAAAAAAACTGAAACCTGGCCAAAATACACTCTAAGGTGTGTTTGCATAAAGCCTTGTTCAGATTCTCTGTATGGCATTAATATGCTCATATAGTCTCTTTCTCAGCTTTCTTTCCATTTTTCCAACATAGAATGTTTGGCAGGAAACACATGTTGCAATATAAATCACCCCACTACTGTCACATGTACTGTAACTTTTTGCTGTAAGCTTGATTCCAAAAATAAGCCCTCCGTATTGCCAACGTACAGACACTGTGAACACATGCCACAGTTGAATGTACCTTTCCTATTCCTACCCTGCTTGACCCCCATACCTTGGTGACCTTCCAGAGCATCCTTAATGCTCATACCTTTCCTAAAAACACATTGAAGTGGTGTGTTAAAATCCAATTTAAGATCTAAAATACTACTAAATCTCATCCATTCCCTCTTCATGTTGTGTCTTTCGGTTTTTCCCAGTTAGGGGTCGCCACAGCGGAACTCCGGTCCACTAATGATTGGCAGTAGATTTTTACATGCCGAGTTGCCAGCCCTGATGCACAACCTTCAACGAAGGTACGCCCATTCACGCATGTCTCCACACAGAAGACACTGTAGCTGAGAATCAAACAGGACAACGTCTTACTGTGAGGCGACAACGCTACTGCAGCACCACCACCGCAGTCCATTCCCTCTTCATAATCTTCCTAATAACCTCAGAATCCCCACTAAAATCCGTAACAAATGCACCACCATACTTTTCATCTAATCTTCCTTCATCAGTGTGAGTAACCTCTTCCATTTGGTCATTGGTGGTAACAGTTTTACTAACACCTAAAACAGGGGCAAATTTATCTCCACTATTCCTCATAACCTCACCCCAAACATTTTGAATTAAATTAGTTGGATAATCCCAGTCAATAAACTTATTTCTTAAAACTTCACATTCGCTAAGGAACTCCTTCTCATGCGAGGTCATCCTACTAATTCTTACAAATTGTCCCTTAACTCTTCCCCTTTTTTGGTGAAATAGGTGTGTACTGGTAAAGTGAAGGATGGAGTTGGAGTACGTCTGCCATATTTGCTCACATACTTCCTATACAAATTTAAAGAGACATACCTAATTTATGAAGACTAAATAAGGACTTCCTACTATAATGTTGGTAATCTGACATCAGCACTTTAAAGTTCAGTGTTATCACACTCTGTATTTTTGGGCATCAGTGTTTTAAAATTTCAGTATTGTGAAATTCTGGCATTCCTGTCTTGGTATTTTGGTCTTCAAGTTTCTGAAATTACAGTATTTAGAAGTACATCCATATATATATATATATATATATATATATATATATATATATGTGTGTGTGTGTGTGTGTGTGTGTGTGTGTGTGTGTGTGTGTGTGTGTGTGCATGTGTGTTAGGTGTGTTTGGTCTTCCTCACATGGTGGGATGTAGGCGGCCTTGCCCCCTCACAAAAAAAATTAGTTTTCAGCAAATCTAGTTTGTGCATTTGTACATTGAATAATCATCCTTCAACAGATAATTATGAATCCATGATAATATACCTGTTGCTTTGGCAAGTCATGTGTAAATTGCAATCCATGGGTATAATAGGTTCATAAGTAAGTACTAGGCTAGCTGCCCTTGTAAGTCATTTTCAGCCTAGCCAGTTTCCTTTTTTGTGCTCAAATAACCTATCACATTTGGTTATAGATTGACCTTACCCATCCCATAGTCGATAATTATAGATTACCCTTAGTAAGAACAAGTGGGATCATGCCATTGAAAATTTGAGGGGACCCATGCATGGGATAAAGCACTTATGAGCTGCCTTTGTCCATTAGTAGTACAGCGAGCAGTCCTGGGGTAAATTTCTAGTTTCTCATTTGTAAATCTAAGTTGCACCTAGGCCAAGTATTTCTGATGTAATTTGACTTGCTGATGTGCAGTAAATCCTTCAGTAATGGGTCGGAGGATGCCTTATATGCCAGACACAGGTCATCTCTTAGCAGTCTGTAGGTTACTAATTACAACAAAATGGCTTTAACTCAGTCTATGTAGGACATGTTGCTTAGGCCTTGAATCATTTTAGTAAGGTATGTCTGTGAGCATTCCAGTTGTTGCATATGTCTGGACAGAAACATGCCAAAGGGGGCATTATATTCAATGACTGGCCCATTGAGGACTGGATAAATTGGGACAATGACATCCCTAGATCTAGATACAATCATTTACTTTATAAGCTATGCAATATAGAAGGACTTTCTTACAACAATTGACACATGTTGGTCAAAAGTTAGGTCACTGACAACTTAAGCTCCCAGATCCCGAACAACCAGGTCAACTCTTAGGGGAGTATTGTCAGTGTGGTAGTTCCCTGGGCTAGAAAACTTCCCAAAGGATACAATAATGCTTTTTTTAGCATTTAGCTTCAGGCCGTGATTTTAACACCAGTTATTTATTTTAGACAAACCTTCCTGCAGGATGGCTAAGTCATTTGGGGATTCAGTAACTGCAACTATCTTACAGTCATCTGCAAACTTAGTCAGCCTGAGCCTTTAGGTATTGGTTTTTACTTCAGAAAAATAGATGCCAAACAGAAGATGTCCTAGCACAGAGCTCAGAGGGACTCCACTGGTGACTGGTCTTTTTATGGAGGTAACTTCCCCTATTTTAATTATCTGCATCCTATCTGTGAGCCAGTTGGTAATCTGGCAGGGACATAGGGGTTTATTCTCAATTTATTTAGATTTTCTACTATGTCTGGGTGGGTAATTGTTTCAAAAGCTTTGGCCAGGTGTACCACTTTGCCTTTATCCATTGCTTTGGTGACCTTTTCAAAAAATCCATCAGACTGAGTAAGCATGAGCTGCCCTTGGCAAATCTAAGTTATGATGAGTCCAGTGTTTGGAGGTTCTATATGTCCTGATAGAATAGTTCCATGATAAGTATTTCCATGGCTGTGCACATGAAGCTGGTCAGACTTATGGATCTGTAATTGCCTGGGGCAGTGTAAGGTCCTCCTTTATGCAGGGGAATGATCATAGCTGTACTCCATTCACTTGGTACAAAAGCTGTATAGAGACTGAGACTGAACAACGTTGTTAGCAGTGCAGCTAGATTGTGCTTCATATTATTTAAAATGCATATAGGGACATTGTCAGGACCCATCACTGCAGTAGTTTTAGCTTTTGTCAACACTTTTAGGACTAGGTCTTGTGTGACAGCTGGAGGTGAGCCAGTTTTGGTTTAACTTGAGGGACATATGGAGAAGAGAGAGGGGCAAAGTTGGAACTAAATATTGTCCAATAGGTTCACTATATTATCAGCCTCTGATCAATGTAGGCACAGATGGGGTAGTTGAGAGGAGTGGATTCTATGTTAAATATAATTTCCTCAGTGATGTGGGTGGGAGGTACACTACAAGATCATGTAGTGGGGCAAATGCAAGATGGTGTTGTAGGAGAGGCATGATTACACACTGCAGCATAGTCCTGTTGCTCTGTGTTCATACAGACCTAAATGACCCCCCCCCCCCGCTGTACACAGATCTGGAAGAAAAGGACATGTATGATGCCCACACACAAGGTGGTCCTCTATGAATGGGTCTGTTTCAATGACTGACCTTGTTTTTGCTGTGGGGATGAGGTTATCTAAATTATGGCAGGTGCCGCCCTCCTGGATACAAAATTAGAAGGAAAGCACTTGTATGGTGCTTGCAAGTCAGGTAGCTCTCTGTGAATAGCTTGCATCATAGCTGGCCTTGTTATTGCCATGGGGATGGGAGCATCTCAGCTGAGGCAGGTGCAGACTGTGTAACTTGCGATGGTCATCTAAACATCTACCATGGGTATTCTGGGTTGCAGGGCACCAATGGCACCAATGGTAACATTCTCAGGAGGGTAGCCATTGCAGTGATGTGGTTCACCACGGAGTGCACAAGGCTGATAGTATCATTATGCCTATCCTCCACTGTCTCCTGAAGGCCAAACACAATACCAAACTTTTACATTTCCACGCGTATAGCAGCAGACCATGCCTAAATTACAGCTCTGCACATCTGTTAGCTGAGGTCAAGAGTTACTCATATGTCAAGGGCTGGCTAGGAAAGTGGCCAGTGATAGTAGGTATCTGTATGCCATAAGCAATGTGCTTGACCACCTCATCTGGGCTGGCACTAGTTGCTGAGCACCCCCTTTCCCAGTCAGCCATAATCTATATTTCCTAAGTGCCTGTAGCAAAACTTTGTTCATTGCAGAGTTGAACTTGCCCCACTTCTCTCATCCATCCCCTTTAGAGGATAGTTACACACAAGGGTGACATGACCTCTTTCCTTGGAAAGACATGTATGTATGTGTGTGTGTGTGTGTGTGTGTGTGTGTGTGTGTGTGTGTGTGTGTGTGTGTGTGTGTGTGTGTGTGTGTGTGTGTGTGTGCATGTGTGTGTGTGTGTGTGTGTATACACATGCATGTGCATGTGTATATGTTTACATTTTTGCAAGGTATCTACAGTATGTAATAATGAAAGTAGACTGACACATGTTCACATTCTGGTGTACAGCGGGATGTGTACAAGTATGTTCAGCACACTGCCTAAGTCTGTATAGCTCTCCTGTGTCAGTGGGCTGTCTCCTGGTAGGTGTGCTTGTAAACAAGTGCATGAGATGACTAGGTTACAAATGATGGCGTTCTGCATTTTAGGACTGACTGTAGGTTGGGATGGTAGCTGCCCTATGTTAGTGGGCTGCCATCCCATGTTGAGTGGGTTTGTGAATAGAGGCATGAGTGCAGTAGGCACAGCTGTAGGTGCTTGTTGTAGCATATAAACACCTGCCCACTAATGTTATCCATACACCTGTTCAGATGCAGGCAGTACTCACAAGAAAGATAATTACTTGCATGTGACGCTACACACATATCTCTTACTGCAGTACTATAGACCTCTGTGTACCTCTTGTGAGGTATCTCCTATGTCTGTACTAGTAGAATGTGATTCAGACTGCTGAATAAAGCCTGTTGTTTGCTTTTCCTTGGGGCATATTTTTGGCATCCAACATGACAGAGCACCTGTTGCTAATAAGTCCTATTTTGCACCCTATTTATGCTAATGAGGTTATATACTGCCTTTCTTAATGAATTACTGTATTTCACATGCGTGCATAAGTGACATGGGATGTAGACACATTCAGCAGCACATTAACAGCATGCAGTGCACACTCACTCATTCATGCAAGCTGTCCATGCATCTACATTACACATCTGCAAAGCACTGGGGTGTGCTGACTGTGACTCATGACCCCATGAAGATTGTGACTCTCATGCTTCCATTTTGCTTTGCATTACAGTTGGGATGATGGCTACTGATGATAGTGCCCCACAGGCAGCACCAACCTGATATACAAAGGAGAGCAAAACTATACAATATCATTTGCACAGCGACTAGACACAATGACAGCTAGAACTCTATGCATGTTCATTCTGGAATACTGATGCCTGGAATGAGCTCCCAGGACAAATAGTATTCCTCATACTGCTGAGCAGTGCAGCTGCCAGTATAATGACCCATGTCTCCCTGAAGTTCTCTGGCTTTCATTACTTTGAACATGGACATATTGGTACAGTTGTGTGTGGGCTATGAGAATCATTTAAGGCTTCTCCTTACTTGAACCTATGTGCATGGCTGCATTGTTGCATTATCAGTTGTAATTCTCCAAACCCCTATGCGCTATGTAATTGTTTGCCTTTCCCTTTTGTGGTTCAGCACAGGTAGAGCTTGTGGAAACTGCTGCCACAGCACTCAGCAGAGACGTCAGTGGGGTTAATGGCATCTATGGTCCCTTTCTGGCCTAGATCTACTAACTCCTCTCAGTCCTCATTGTTAAAGTCAGGTTTCCCAAGTTTATCACCCTTGTACAAGTTGCCATGGTCCACCTGGCGCACAGATATGTCAATCATAACCTGCTGCTACCTTGGCCAAGGCTGTGGCTGAGGCTTATGAGCAGAGTGAGAGTGCCTCATCTGTAGGGGGTTTTGGCCCACTACTGAAAGATAGCCGGCCCTAGTCATTAGCCTTGGCTGTGCCTGATCTTCAGCATATCATGGAGTCTGCAGATGACCAGGTTGGGTCACCAACCAACACTGTATGCCATTCTATCCCCATACATTTGTCTACTCCTTGTCTACATGTAACCTATGTCTTTGTCATGTGCATGTCCATATATACCCCTGTTTGTCTGTCAGTCTTATAAGCATGTTTGTTTGGCTCTGCTGCCTGACCTCCCCCAGCTATGTTTCCTGCAGTGGTACATTCATGTCTTCCCCTCTCTGTTTCTCTCTGTCTCAATATATATATATATATATATATATATATAGGTTCATAGGTTCATAGGTTCATACTAGGCTATCTGCCCAAGGGCATTTATAAGCCTAGCCCATAGTTATGTGGCTTTCGCCACCCCTTTAGTTTGAATAAAAACTATGCCTATCATTTTGCTGTGCCTCTGTCAAGCAGTGACACTGAAGTAATCCCTGGGGTATATCTGCAATCTCCCATCCATTGGTCAAGATTCCTCTTGAACAAGGCCAGAGAGGTGCTCTGCCTCACATGTACCGGGATTTTGTTCCACAGCATAGGGAGTCTCTGGGTGATGAATCTGTCCCTCCAGCACGTTCTATTTATAACCGTGTCAAGGTTTAAGTCTCCCACCCTTGTGGTTCTGAGGGATCTAGATTTTTTGAGGTGAAGCATATTCATCAAATCTGGGTTTGACATGGCCTTATATGTCAGGCACAGGTCACCTCTGAGCAAGCGGTATGAGACTGAATAGAGCTGGAGTTCTTTCAGTCGGGCAGCATAAGACATATTTTGAGACCCTTTATCCTTTTGGTGAGGAACTGTTGGGGCCTTTCAAGCTGCAGCAGGTGTCTGGTCAGATACATTCCGAACGGGGCATTGTACTCAATCATAGGTCTAATGAGTGATGAGTACAGGGGGACGATGACCTCCCTTGATCTAGATGTGAATCCCTTCATGATCAGGTGGGTGATATAGAAGGTTTTCCTAACTACTTTAGCAACATGAGTGTCAAACGAAGGCTACTGTCATCCTGGGTCCCCAGATCTCTGATGACTTTTTCTGTGCTCAGTGGATTGCCACCTATATGGTAGCTAGGGGTAACCTTGTTTTCCCGAAGGGTATGACTATGCATTTTTGGCGTTTAACTTCAGGCCATGGCTCTGGCACCAGTTATCCGTTTCTGTGAGGCCCTTCTGGAGGATATCTGTGTCAGATGTGTTTTCGACTATGGCCCAGTTTGCAGTCATCTGCAAACTTTGTCAGCCATAACCCTCCTGTGTTTGCTTGTACTTCAGAAAAGTAGATGCTGAACAAGAGTGGACCCAGGACTGAGCCCTGTGGGACACCACTTGTGACAGGCTTTGAGTCTGACATGGCTCCAGCAACTCTGACCCTGTGGGTTCTGTCACTTAGCCAGTTTGCAACCCATCTTGTGATGTATGGGTTTACATTCAAGCTGATGAGTTTTTCGATGATACCTGAGTGGGGTATTGTGTCGAAGGCCTTTGCCAGGTCGAGGTAGGCTGTATGGACTGCCTTTCCTCATCAATGGCCTTGGTGACTGTCTCGAAAAGTCAACCAAGTTTAAGAGGCAGGATCTGCCTTTGACAAAGCCAAACTGGGTTGGATCCAAAGTCTGCAAGTTCCCTATGTCTTTATTTATGAGTTCCATTATGATCCTCTCCATGGCTTTGCAGATAAGGCTTGTCAAGCTAATGGGGTGGTAATTTCCAGGGTCTGTGGAGGCACCGCCTTATGAAGTGGGACCACAGTCGCGTGCGCCACTCCTTGGGTACGTATCCTGAGGTGAGGCTAAGATTAAACAGCTGTCCTAACTGTGGGTTTAATTCCTCATTGAGTTCATGAAGCACACAGCCGGGGACACCATCCGGTCCCATGGATGCTGTGTTTTTTGCCTTAGTGAGGGCAGTTCTCACCTGGGCGTTGGAGATGTTTGGGGGGTTACAATCCTCTGGAATAGATATCTCTCCTTTTGGGGGGGAGGGGGGGGAGAAGTTTGCACTGAACCTGTCAGCCAGTATGTTGGCAATGTGTGTAGGTTCAGTAATTTTCACATCATTTTGAACTAATTCTGAGCATATCTGGGAGTTTGCTCCTAGGTTTCTAACATAGCTAAAGAAGGCCTTATGATTCTCTTTAGAGTCCTTGGCGATTTTTCTCTCAAAATTTGCCTTGGATGATTTTATGAGAGCTCTTAGTTTTTTACTTATAATGATCAAAGGTGTCTTACCTTTCAAGGATTTTGCTCTATCTTGTAGTAGCTTCCTCCTTTTGTTGTAGAGCTTGTTTATGGCTGGGGTCCACCAGACTGGACGCTTGCCTTTGGTACAGAGAGTCTTAGTTTTGTTTGGGATTGCCTGATCCATGCAGTCCTGTAGGTGCTGGTAGAATATATATACACACACACACACACACACACACACACACACACACACACACACACACACACACACACACACACACACGCGCGCGCGCGCGCATTCAGATTCTTTACCACAAGAAAAATAAACACCCTACCTCCCCCAGCCTGCTTTACCTTGCATTGCTGCTGCTGTCTCTGTGTTCTGCTTGCTATACACCTTTTCTTGCTTTCTTGTACTCCCCTTTCAAATCTTTTTAATGAAACAGTATAATGTATGGCTTGCTCTGCACCTCTTCAGTAGTCCTTACCTCCACCATAATGTTTTTTTTCCTTTGGTACTGCAAATATGCCAATATGAGTGGCAGCACAGTCTGTCTGCTGTTTTTCCTCATTCATTTCCTCAACTGTTTAGTACAATATGTCATAAGATTGCAGATTAGCCTTTTTTATAATCTCTCAGGTACATCACTGTACCTCACATTCACCGATCTACTTTGCTTTAGTCCAGCCCGATCATGCTGTTCATGCCTTTTTGTTTATTCATGGCTGTTTAGCAGTATTGTGCTGTCTGCCTATCCAGAATTACCACTGCTCATGTTAACAAGCTTTAGTAAATCCTCTCCTAGGTTTGATGGGATTGCTTTCGATACATTTTTTTCAGTTTTCCCAGCTTATATAAAACTGGACAGACAATGAATTTCAAGTTGAAATACTCTAAACTACTATGTTCAGAGACATTCAGTGATTCCTACATGCTATCTCACACAGGCAAAATAGTGGCATGTGTCAGTTACACACTAAAAATAATGAAGAATTTCAACTGGCAGCAACAAAAAATCTGCTAATGACAAATTACAAGTGTAGTGTAATACTGTTACTAAATGACTGCACAGTAAGGTAGCATCTTCTAGGAATGAGTGTACTTCACTTTTCTTTTCACTTTGCAAATAAACAGGATATGGAATATGCAGGAGAATCCCACTTCACATGATATGTCTTCAAGATAGAACATAATAATTGGTATTTTACAGTTAAAGAACTTGAAAAATAAAATACCATTTGACCTGTCCAGCAGAAAAGAAATGTTTAATATTAAGCCCTTTTGTCAGAACAATATGAACTTCTTCACAGGTGGGTGTTTAAGGCAAATAACAGACCTCCCATATATGTTGAGAGGCCACGCTCTACAGGTAGAGGTCCTCCCCACCCATAGAAGGACTGCTATTTTCCCTATAACTCTCAGTCTGGGGGTCATTATTATGCTTAGAAAATGGACTATATGTTGTTTTGTATTTGTTTATATATATATATATATATATATATATATATATATATATATATATATATATAATTTTTATGTAAAATAATTATTCCACCTTGGTGTAAGATATATAATTGTTGATGAAGTATATTGCATTATAAGTATTTAAGAGATATGTCTTGATGTGTACTCAATACATGCATACACCCACACATACAAGCACAAACACATAGATATTAGATTTTCTTTCTGTATATTATTCATTGTATATTATTTACTTTAAAGACATTAATTTTCATGAAGATTGTCTGTTTAAATTAGTGGCATTGACTTGTGTACATCTCAGTACCGTTAGCTTAAACAGCATGAAATTACAGGAATTTAACATGGATTTTAAAATTAAACAGATAACAAATATGTTTTCTTTTTTTAATCGTTATGTCTAGAATGTACTCACTATGTGTCTGTTTATTGCAGATTTGAATTATTTATTTTGAAGACAAGCACCGGGATTCATGAAGTTCGGTGCAAGGCCGGTATTAGGCTTGCGCCGACCATGCGGTGTGTAGATGGCGCAGTAGCGCCATATGCATATTAATGAAGGCAAGCTGCCGCCACAGCCACGTGCATAGGAAACGAGCAGGAGTGCATGAGGCGTGTCGAAGTGCCGCACAGAGGCGTGGAAATGTCGGCTGTTGATGTGCAACCTAAAATGCTTGAATATTACAATCTGCCTGCAATAGTAATCACACCTGTCAGTGTCCGTGGATACTGAAACATATGCAAAGCATGCAAGACAGTTCTTGCTAACACAAAATTAAGAAGCAAACACAAATGCATGTTAGCGAAAATATCGAGCTTCCATCCCTCAAACAAATGACATTTAAAACCGTGTGCCCATATTCTAATGCAGTGTAGATAGTTATACCAAGTGGAAGTGAAACGCATTGTGTTAGCGCACCGCCAATAGCTACGTCTAGCCCAATGGTCAGGGTTACCACCTGTCCCACATTGTGAGGGATAGTACACAGCTGGGCATTTGTGTCCATACCAAAACCATTATAAATGTAAAATATCCTGCGACCGTATGACATAATGATGTCCCACATCGCATGTAATAGCCACATACAATAGTTATTTCCGTATGTAACATACCACATTTTACAAGAAATAGAATAAGCAAGTAAACGAAACAGAAGGACCATATAAATTGCTACAGCAATAAGCTAACATGTAGGCATAAAACAAAAGTATTATCCGTAGTACTGACCGTGGGTATGTGTTGTCCTGTAGAATCTGATTTGTGTCTGGAATATATCCCATCCTGACCATATGAAAAGGTGAAAACCCTACCAATGGTCAGAGCATTCGGCCAAAATCCGCCTATATGCGGTCCAAGCCGTTCTTGTCAGGATGTGTCAAAGTTGAATGGGTATTACCCGGGTGTACCTACCATGTCATGAAAGATAAGTATTTGCGAGTACCTATGTGCATGATATACAGCATGTGGAAGGTGAAAAATGCCATGGTAGTCCTCACAACCATACAGGCACCAAAGATATGTAGTGTATGCAATGTGTTCCCTTAACCGTGCCATGGGCCATCAACCAGAGAAGGGATGGATGGAGTGTGGGGAATATAGGTGTGGGGGGACAGGTAATGTAATAATTCACCAAGGGGAGAATGTGTTGGATGCACAATAGGTGAACTGGAGGTGTATGAGGGAGCAGCGGGTGAATCAGAAAGAAACACAAAGAACAAGCATACACATTTGCAATACAACCTGACAGGCCATACTGTAGAACACAATCACACAAACATATGAATATTAAAATATGCGATACACATGTACAGAAACATCACCGGCACATACCCACAGAATGGTCTGGAAGGAACTGAGCCATCCAACTGCAACACACCTGGATGCATAATTGAATACCCATCATCCCCTCTACAGCACACAACCCGCCCCCATTCCTGAACGTCCACCAAATCGAGCTATACTCGGGCTACTAGCTTGGCGCAGCCATATCTACACATAGTGACCACTACTCATATGTAGTAGGCAGTGTCACCTTAGGCAGTGTCAGGATTGCAAACTATGTATCCCTTGCATATAAAACCCTAACACAGTTTCATAAAGCCAAAAGAATGGATGGTTATTGTCTTGTTCAATTTTTGGATATCCCTCAAGGGATAAGTATCCTGTGTAAACATCAGACTTGGTATCATGACATGATGTCCAGTCCTGCAGACATCTAGACACAAGTTGTATGTGCAGTAGGGGTTCACGAGACTGTTCAGCCTCTAGACGGTCATGCAGAACCTACTACCCAGAATCAAACACCTGCCCGTGATGCACGTCTCCCCACATGAATTATCGAGAGAATATATTGTACACAGTCGCATAGTGGCACTTGGAAATAGGGTAATTAAGGCACTGACATAAGCAGGGTACCTCCTGACCTACTGTGTGAGGGACAGTCACTGTTTGGGTAGGTGTGTCCTGACCAAGAATGATACAATGGCAAATGTCCTGTGATTGTAAGGACATAACTATGTACCATACTTCATGTAACAGTTGGCTAAAACAGTTATTTCTGGACGTAAAATATGCAAATCGTACAAGAAACAGAATAAGCAACTAAAGTGCTACAGGAATAGGCTCTCATCTAGGAAAATAATGAATGTTCTAAACCCTGTACTGACCATGGGTATGTGTTGGCCTAAACAATCTGGTGTGTCCAGAATATATCCCATCCTGTATATATGAAAATGTGGCAAACCTACCAATGGTCAGAGTATACGCACAATAACTAGCCAGCCTCTTAATCACTCACAAAACCAGTGACCTTTGGAGGAACGTTGTTGAATGACACTTGAATGACTAATGACAATAATTAAGAGTAATAGACGCTGTTAACTGCAGAAAATAAGTATTAATACATATGGCTCTGAATCTGTCAACACATTTCAAGTTAATAGTACTAATATTGTAGAAGTGTCCATGATTGTCCCTGATTTGTCATTGCCTTGTCCCTGTCACTGTTGAAATTAGTCCCTGCATATTACAGAGGTATGTACACCAACCAACTGTCACAGTACTATTGCATACCTGTAGTCAAGTCATAAGTGATGTCCAGAATAATATTCATCGTATATATGAATGAATGAAATAGTCAAATGTGAAGGGAAACACCAGTGGAAACACCCCCCCCCCCACCCTGTATTATGTAGTGGAACCACCCCCCACCCTATATTATGTAATGCCAACATAATAATCTGGTCAGAGGTGCCCAAACCCCTGCATCTGTAGACACAGGTAGAATGTTAAAATTGGAACCAACTCTGTCCATGTGCTACATCTGACATTTGACATTTGAACAGGTACAGGGCAGTTCCGGTCACCAGTTGGACAAGCCTAAACCCAGATCACCACATGAACACCCTGACAATCAAACACGTGTATGTGCCAGGACTATAAGCTTTGGAGTTCTGAATATCCTTGGAGTGAGTAAACATGCAGCATGGGTCCAGAGCAGTAGAGAATAGGGAATGTCGCATGTGTAGTACTGCAGTTTTCCCAGCAGGAGAATGGATGCTTGCTGTGTAAGTGAAGCGGTGAGGCGTATGTTAGGGTAGCTATGAACCATGGGTATACAAATAAATGAAGCAGAATACCAATAGTGTAGTGGTTAGAGCATCCGCCTAATGTAAAGGCATTCCCGGTTCAAGTGCGAGTATAGCACATATCATTTTTTTGTGTAATGAATGCCTCTGTGCTGTAAAGCCAACATTTAAACATGTAAAGGTGAACGTGTGTTTTGCATGGGGCCGTTAACCGGATTCCATCAATCAAAGTGGTACTGTCATAATGAATAAGGCACAGATAAGCACAAAGAAGTGGCAGTAAACATATGTAACTCACAATAAGGATATGCAAGTGCACCTACACGGGTGTAAGCAGCTCCCAGCATAGCAAATGTATGTTGTTTTGGACAGATGTAACATATATAGATATATATATATATATATATATATATATATATATATAATGAATGCCGAAAGAAGAAAGCATACACAAGGGTTGTGAAGGGAATCTAGAGCAACTAAGGTATTATATAGTGCTTACAGCATATGTCAGATAAAGCTGCACAAGAGAGAGTAGAGCACTGCTATTCACACCAGAGGCAGTGTTATACCAGTGGCCATAATATCGTTGAACTGCTACGTCAACATTACACACAGACGGAATGTAGTTCATGTTGTGACCACCTACACTTGTAACCCACATATGTTCGTAATCCATAACACCAGGAAAGGCACATATGTGCAAATATAAATGGCGGGAGACCCTGTGAATACACGAGGCTGTACAAAATGTGTGTAGGGCCCCTAATGCTCTGGAGAGGGCAATGTGTAAAGGTGTGTCATGGCTGCGATATCAGGTGGATAATGGCCACTACGCGTGGAAACTCAACACGGGTGGGCTGGAGAAACTATGGCTATGCGATGATGGAAACAGGAGTGCCAGGGTTGGTTGCGCCGGTTGCAATGGAGCAGCCCGTGTAGGTCAGCTAGTACGTAGGTGTGATTCTCAGCTAGAGCATCTCCTGCGTGGAGACATGTGTGAATGGGCATACCTTCGTTGAAGGTTGTGCGTCAGGGCTGGCAACACGGCATGTAAAACCTATCTGCCAATCATTAGCAGACCGGAGTTCCACTGTGGCAATCCCTAACTGGGAAAAGCCGAAAGACACAACAACATGCAGACATCAATATGTTGTCGTACAGTCTCTGTAACACATGCACTCCATTTATTGACATAAATAATATGAATGTGCACAGAAACAAACACAGTAGCAGGAATAATAGGTTGTGCAGATGAGGAATAGGTCAAATGACACTGTATCACATCACACTTATCAGCGGTACTCCATACATGAACAAAGTGCGACATCTGTCCGCTGTATAATGTGCTATATACCGATTACAAGTTAAGCGGAGTGAAGTGTCGGTGTCATAATGACTATGGCAATAGTATGCTGTTGAAGCAGAGATAAAACCCAATATGCATGTATAAATGTGTTTGTCCGGGAAATGTATTGGTCAACGGACACACAGATGTATATATATATATATATATATATATATATATATATATATATATATATATATATATATATATGTATATATATATATATATATATAAATATATATATATATCTATACACACACACACACACACAAACACACACACACATATATATATATATATATATATATATATATATATATATATATATATATATATATATACACACACACACACACACACACACATACAACATTTATTGATATATACACATATACACACAAAAAAACATATATATGTCATTGTAGATATACACATGTACATAACTAGGTTACTTTACAGCAATTACGGGTAACATATGTTCAGACCGGGCATATGTTACTGGGAGGTCCAGTAAACAAACGTTTACCTCCCACACTGCCCAGCTAGGCCGGTCAGACATACAGACAGGCAATAAAGATAAATACACTGCTGCTTTCCAAACCACCGGCAGGAAAGTACTAGTGGGAGAGATCTGCAAGGTCTACACTTTAAACATGGATAACGGGGTCCCTTGCGGGACACCAAAAATTCACTTTACGTGTGTACCCTTGGTTATCGATGTGAGCAGGATTTAGCTGTACATGGAACAGTAGGTTGTGCAAGTGTAATAACACATGGGTTGACAAAACGTACGACATGTGTTCTGAGACAGGGAGAGTGGGCAATGTGTAGGGGTGTGTTCATACCCCAACTGCGCTCACAGTAAGTATTTGTCATGAGTGCTGTAGAGGGGTGTCAGGTAGGTGAATCATGGGTATGCAATAATGGGCCTATGTGTGCAGGTGTTGGTTGGCAGAGATGTGGTAGGCCAACCCAGTGGAAGTAATTAATATTCCTATGTGGGCATAGCAGATGCCTATACCTCCCACACCTGAAGAGCACATCTACTGGATAGTCCGTAAACCATTGGGGGAACACATAGGGACTATATCAGTGTCTTGTACCCGATTATCATGAACATCCATGATTATGAATCAGAATGTAACACAGTTCTAACTAAACACTTCCAGAACTAGTGATATTAGGTGGACAGGTGGTGGAATACAGGTAATGACTGATGGCAATATGTATGAGTCATAAACAGCATGTACCTCAACAAATGTGAATGAATACATATGCCCTGTGACTGTCAATGTGTTACGTTAATAGAACCAATCATCTAAATGTGTCCCTCAGCGTGTTATGCAGTGTCCCTGATACAGTGTTCATTCTCCCCCATTGGTATGTGAGGTCTGCTAGTGACGGAAAGTGCATATTCTGCTGACCACCTTAGGTAGATGATAGCATAATAGTTTGGGATTACCACCTGTTCACCTTTGTGAGGGACACTCCACTCTGGGCAGTTGTGTCCTGCAAAATGAATGTTATGGCACATGGCCTGTGATTTCGGGAAAAGAGTTCATATATTATGTGTAGTGGTGTCATAAAATGATTTTGTTGTATCTGAAACAGCTACATGTTATAGGAAACAGTATTAGCAACTATAATGCTACAAGAATAACCTTAACGTATGCAAACCGGCGAAGTAGTCAGTTTACTACTGGCTGTGGGTATGTGTTGCCTTGCCAAATGTAACAGCTCTACATATAGGTCCTATAGGGCTGCCACCTTTCAAAATGGCCAAAGTGGGACCTGCTCTGTAGAAATGTCAGACATACCAGGTCAGAACATACCTACAGCCATGCATAGTACAGAAATATACATATTAGCACAAATCAAAGCTTAGTCTAGCAGCAGTCAAGTTGCTTATGCTACTTGACATAACATATCGACGTGTCATGTATACAATAACCATTACATGCAACTATTACAGACATGTAGAATATAATCTTCTTCTTCTTCTTTCGGCTTTTTCCCAGTTAGGGGTCACCACAGCGGATCACCTTGTCCGCACATTGAATGGCAGTGGAGTTTTACGGTGTCGAGTTGCCAGCCCGGCGCCCAACCTTCCACAGAAGGCACACTCACACACACACCTAGGGCCAATTTAGAGTGTCCAATCCACCTGCAGCATGTCTTTGGGATGTGGGAGGAAACCGGAGCACCCGGAGGAAACCCACGCGACCACAGGGAGGACATGCAGACTCCTTACAGAAGGCACCCCAGCCGAGGATTGAACCGGAGAACCTCTTGCTGTGAGGCGGCAATGCTAACCATTGCACCACCGTGGCCGCCCACAGACATGTAGAATATAATAATGTCCTCTAATCAGGACATTTGCTATGGCTAGAGTATTCTCGCATGACACATATGCCTAATGAGGGACTGTCCCATGCAAAGTGGGAAAGGTGTTACTCCTAGAGTCTCACATCGGCCAATCTAAAAGGTGGAAAACCTACAATAGGTATGCAGTAGCATGACCCAGCAGAGAGATGCGTTTCCCAAAAAACATTTACATATCAGCATTGCAGAGTATCGGTTCCCATGTATCAGCCAGATGGGAGCAGATTGTATGAGAACACGCATATAATATGATTATGTCACTGGACAGGCCGCCGATTCCGTACAGTCGAATGCCTGCCGTCGCCTAATGGTTAGCCATACCCGATACTGTAATCATATAGTCTGATGTAATAGGCATTACAAGGGATTGAGCCCACCCAGCGTGAGTGACAAATGTAAGCACAAATGTCGGTGCACGTGCAAGTGAGTAAGTGAGCGGGTGTAAGTGTGTTTGTCTACCAGTATGCGAGTATTGCACTGTTAAAGAAATGTGGAGTCTAAACAAGTATAAGGAGCTGACCAGAGGTCAGCAGTGCTTAACACCATGCAAACCCATGCACAACCGCTCCCACCTGCTGGAATGTGCCTTACCCACTCTGTATCCAAAGGCGTCGTTCTGGCCGCAAACAAAGAACCGTCCTTTGCATGTGTTGGTAGCAATACCCTGCGCACACAGCTCATGTGAATTACCAATACACCATGGCTTATATACAGACAATAGACAGTACCACACACATACCAGACAGCACAGTCATCCAACAGTATAGCAATGTACTGACAGATATATCCGGACCACTGGCGCTTGCAGACCTGGCCGTCCTCTGTTTCAGTGTGTGAGCATGCCCAGTATGACTTTTACGCATGTTGTCGACTGACATTACCGTCATACCTTCATGTGTTTGAGCATGCCCAGTATGGTCAACTGGATCGCATGTGTCACACGTCCAGATAGTCCGTACTGTGGTGCCAACCCCTGCATTGTACACCAACAGGTGGCATGCTGTGTCTGCAGGGTAGCTAATGGTCATGTGGCATTGACTGTTGCTACATTTCTGCACAGCGTGGGGGGACATCCAACTGTATCCACAGTCCTACACAGCACCGGGGGTGGCGCACATGACTCTCACATGTGTACGTTGGAAGGGGGGCACAGCTGACAGTTGTACACATTTGCTACTACTGTACTGGTATGCCAGGTACTCCATTTCAGTGTGTGGACCTACCTAAATTGCTGGTTGGAGGTATACCAGTGTACGTCAGATCCTAGCTTTAATTACCAGCATAGTGGTTTCAGACGTCCTAGCCTTCACAACCTATATCCAACTGCCTGGCCTGCTGTAGTCTGTGTGTGTGTTTGTGGGGGTTGGGGTCATCCATTGGGCATATTCAGAGGCCATTGTATAGCATTTGTCTGTATTGGTCTACACCTGTCCAGCTGTATGAGACTTGTGTGGGCTGTATGGACACACATGATGTTCAGCCCATAACCTGCAGTGAGTTAGGACACCCTGTGTACTACTGGCTACTATTGTGACCCTGGTATGTGCTACAGATGTCATGGTGCCACTATGGACCTGTACTGTCTGCTGCCCTAACAGTCGGCCACCATATTCCCTTGTATGCTCACATCCATACCATAGCTACAGGTAAATACACATTCTAATACAACTGCCAATTAGTAGGTTGATTGACTTACCTTGGGGGTGTTCCAGACCTGAGGATGGTGCTGGAGGGCTGCCTATGTCGGATGCACACAGTGCACTTCCTATACATGGCTGAGCACAGGTAGTGTCATGTTTGGCATCCATTGTACTGTCTGTGCGAGTCAGAGAGGGTGAAATTCCCTGGGTACCTACTGTGTCAGTGCATATGCCATGTGTTGCCTCTTTGCCAAGGCTAGGTCATACTGTGCATGCCTCCTTTCGCCTACTGGGTCCAGCTCAGGTAGTTCCTCCTCCAAGTCACACTGTGCCTGTACAGGCCTTGGCATTGGTGGGGGGCTGTGTGGTCCTGCCCCATGCTGTTCCTGCTGAAACTGTTACCACAGGATCAGATTGTGTAGCATAGCACATACCATAACAATTTGGGTGCATGTAGCTGGGGAATACTGCAAGGCTCCACTGGATGTGTCTAGACACCAGAACCGTGACCGGAGCATCCCAAACACACTCTCAATTATATGTCTTGCCTGTGCGTGTGCCTCATTATGGTGTAGTTGTTCAGGTGTGTGTGCACTGCTGATGGGTGTCATCAGCCATGACTCCAGTGGTTACCCAGCATCCCTCACTAGGAGACTGTAGGGGATGTCCATATTGCAAAGGTGTGATACAGCTGCGTCAGATGCCATATATCGGAATCATCATAGCTCCCAGGGCAGACAGCACACACATTCATTTTAATGCCCTGGCCATCGCATATGGCCTAGCTGTTGGAGGGTATTCCCCTGCAGTTAATGTAGGCCCTACCCCACTCACCAGATAGTGCTTTGATGTGTACGTGCGTGCTGGCTATAGCACTCAGTACCCCAGGGTAGTCTGCCATTTGGTGGAAGAGACGCATATTGCTGGTCAACAAATCACATGTGTTGAGGACATGTACATGCTCACTGGCATGGGGTGACATGGCATCTGTGAACTGGTGCAATACTCTGGATGCAGATGCCTGTGAGATCCTCATGATATCCCCAGTTGTGCTTTTGGATGTACCTGTGGCTAGTATACTTAGGCCAACACATACCTTGGTATCCACTGGGATGGGTTTCCCACGGCCTGTTCGATGTGTCAGGTGTGGCTGGCACAGCTCAACAAGCTGCTGTAGGAGGTCTCTGTCCACTCCATAGTGCTCCACTATCTCCAGCTCATGTAGCCCCTGGTAGGTTACCCTGGGTCTGTAAAGTCTTATGTCACCTCACTAAGGGTTGTTCGGCAGCATTCACATCCTCACCACCCTCAGCCTCCTGCACATGTTGGTCTATGTTGCCTGCTGCAGCCCTTCTCATTTAGTTGGATTGTGTCGAGAAATATCCCTGCATGTATACACCGGTGGTGTAGAGTGTGGAAGAAACCTGTGTGTATGGTGCTTGCTCACTTTACCATAGTGTTCTGGGGTGGGCTGGCCATATAATCTGCTGATTGTGCTGATTATCATCTGTTTGTGCAGCCTGTTCACCTTGACTACACTACTGCTGTTGTCCCTCCCAATTTCACCAGGCGTGCTAAGGCAGGAGCAATCCCGAGGCACAGGGCTCCAATGTACATACAGTATGCCTGCCCCCTCTCCCATGCTTTCACCTATATTCGAGTCTTGCACGCAGCTATCTATACACATACACTCTTGGGATCTGCCTCACACCCTGGGGATAAACAGGATTCACTATTGCCAACCTCATTTGCATAGTATTGTCTTCTAATGCATAGTTATATGACCCATACTGATCCTCCAAATTAATAACCACTGCTTACTGTCACTCAGATCCATACACAACTGGTTATAGGTGCCTTACTATCACCATATTCGTTGTCCCGTGTTCTTCCCAAAAACAAAATAACCGGTCTCTACACGACTAGAACCCAGGACCCTGCACACCACAGGCAATATGCTTTACCACTAAGCCATGGCAGATATGCATACATCCAAGGTGATCACGTACGGATCATCCAGCACAAACATTCAATAGTGCTAATGCCCACATACATACATATATATATATATATATATATATATATATATATATATATATATATATATATATATATATATCTATATATATTATATATATATCTATATCTATTATATATATATACACACACACACACACACACACACACACACACACACACACACACACACACACACACATATACATATACACACACATACATAGATATTGAATTTATATCACAACAGCAGACCACATGACACCAAAGCATTAGACAAGAATGAAAAGGAAACCACATGTGCCACCTGCGTTATGTAGTGATGTTACTATCAAGGCAAGTGTGTTTCGTTGCTTCACACAGGCCAGACTCTAGTAAGGGAAGAGTAGGGCTGCTGACATTTACTCACCAGACCTATTGGCGAATGTATTTGTATGTGTTGACAACCCAGTCTCTTGGGCGATTATGACATTTGTGTACACTGTATAGGAAAGCAACAAAACAGACTCAACACATCCTGAAGCTAGCCACCCACAGATACCAACACATAGGATATGACTGCCAAACACACACACCTGTCATGCCTTGGAATTGAGCACCTACCTGTCTATTCTATCACACTATAGCATTACGTAGTTACAGAATGTGCTACAAAGATTACTGGATCACAACACTCCCTGAGGCATACTTCTAGGTGGGTGACATCATCAGCAAAGGCAAAGGCACCGATAGGGATTGTATGGAGAGTGAGCAGTCTAAAAGCATTACTCTGTCCCCAGGCAGCTGGAAACACACACACATGGCAGGGCTGGGATTAGAACATAGACCTAACTACCTTATCACAATACAGCATTATGCAGTTAAAGAACGAACTACCGAGATTACTGGTTCACAGTACTCCCAGAGGCATACTTCTAGGTGGGTGACATCATCAGCAAAGGCAAAGACACCGATAGGGATTGTATGGAGAGTGAGCAATCTAAAAGCATTACTATGTCCGCAGGCAGCTGGAAACACGCACACACGCGGCAGGGCTGGGATTAGAACATAGACCTAACTACCTTATCACAATACAGCATTATGCAGTTAAAGAACGAACTACCGAGATTACTGGTTCACAGTACTCCCAGAGGCATACTTCTAGGTGGGTGACATCATCAGCAAAGGCAAAGACACCGATAGGGAATGTATGGAGAGTGAGCAATCTAAAAGCATTACTATGTCCGCAGGCAGCTGGAAACACGCATACACGCGGCAGGGCTGGGATTAGAACATAGACCTAACTACCTTATCACAATACAGCATTATGCAGTTACAGAATGCACTACTGAGATTATTGGATCACAGCACTCCCAGAGGCATACTTCTAGGTGGGTGACATCATCAGCAAAGGCAAAGACGCCAATAGGGATTGAATGGAGAGTGAGCAGTCTAAAAGCATCACTCTGTCCCCAGGCAGCTGGAAACACACACACTTGGCAGGGCTGGGATTAAAACATAGACCTAACTACCTTATCACAATACAGCATTACATAGTTATAGAACGCGCTACCGAGATTACTGGATCACAGCACTCCCAGAGGCATACTTCTAGGTGGATGACATCATCAGGAAAGGCAAAGACGCCGATAGGGATTGAATGGAGAGTGAGCAGTCCAAAAGCATTACTCAGTCCCTAGACAGCTGGAAACACACACACACACACACACACACACACACACACACACACACACACGCTCACACTTGCCAGGGCTGGGATTACAACATAGACCTAACTACCTTATCACACTACAGCATTACGCAGCTACAAAACACGCTACCAAGATTACTGGATCACAGCACTCTCAGAGGCATACTTCTAGGTGGGTGACATCATCAGAAAAGGCAAAGACACTGATAGGGATTGTATGGAGAGTGAGCAGTCTAAAAGCATTACTCTGTCCCCAGACAGCTGGAAACACACACACACACACACACACACACACACACACACACACACACACACACACTTGTCAGGGCTGGGATTAGAACATAGACCTAACTATCTTATCACACTACAGCATTACGCAGTTACAGAACGCGCTACCAAGATTGCTGGATCCCCGCACTCCCAGAGGCATACTTCTAGGTGGGTGAAATCATCAACAATGGAACAAACGCCGATAGGGATTGTATGGAGTGTGAGCAGTCTAAAAGCATATTACTGTCCCAAGGCAGATGGAGACAAACACACAGCAGTGGTGTGAGCAGGACAACTGCCTATCTACGGAGCACTATTACAACACTACATAGATACGAGATGCGCCACAGACAGTACACCTTTCAAGACAGTCAATATGACCTTCTAGTGAACTAGTGTGTTCAATGTAGGAATCCATCCTGAAGTGGGGTATGGCTATCTGTTGCCTGGATGACCAGTATTGTTATACAAGATTACAATGGTCATGCCATACACAGAGGCACATAACCGACACACGGTGTCACTGGGCATGCTGATACACTTAGTAGCACACGTCCGTTTGGAATGCACTATGTGTCCATCTACACAACGGCGTACTGGGCATGCTCACACACTTAGTAGCGAAGGGCTGTCTTGTATGCACACAGATTCTAAACACGGAAGGGCACAGTGTGTCGATAGTCATCATTGTTAGCATGAACGCTGCACTACATATGTCTGACACCGGTCTTCTACACAACGTCTGCTGCTGTCCATCACCTTAGCTGTACCAATCTAAACCTGGCACACTAATACCACCCGTGGTGATGTCCTGGCAGGAGTGGCTACTTCGCACATATAGTACCATACATAGACAAAGAACCTGAGACCAGGTAAACACCCTGACACCTACAGGACAACTGCATTGTATGTGAATGCTAAACAGTGCTAGATGTGTAGCGTTCATAATCATAGCTGCCAATCTAGATCCAACAATGGGGAATACTGACATCTGTGCAGTGAGGAACACCTAGCATAAGGCTCAGTTGTGCACAATAGCACTACCACCGTATACCTCAGATACAGACATGTGGGCCATAAGACCGTTACGGACCGCTCCAGGTGTTAGTGTCCCCACGTACATGAAGGCCACTCACATGTACTGACCAGTACACTCTCAAAAGCCATCACAGATGTGTCAGGTGCAGATCACAGTGGTAAATGCCGCATTCTAGTATGTAGCCCTCAGACATCACCATGTCCTTAGACCAGCAACACACATCCATACATTAGTACAACACCATGTTACACATGACCAGTGGATTGTTTAGCTATAAAGCAACTGTGCAGACTACCCATGTACTGACAGGGTTCCATCATGTGTTATGCAATGCACTGATACCACTATTCATAACCAGGTTGGCTGTACACATAACAGGGGCCCTGGGTCTTATACAGCTGTAACAGATAACTGTTGCTGTACACCAGACAACACACTCATGTTTGGATATGACATACATGTAACTGCCGTGGATATGTACATGCCCCACACACACACAACACATATGTACATAGCATAGCTTTTGCTGTCCTTCGTGCAGACACGCGGCTACAGCAATTACACGCATGCACATGGAAGGTAGGTCCATGGCTGTTGAATGCTAACAGTACATAAGGTAGCAATGTTGACTGAGTTAACATTCCCTCTGTACTGGTTACCCATGACAACTATCATATCATACAATAGTCCATGTGTCATGTATGTCATCACACATGTCCACCAATTGCAATGCATACAAACATGGCTACATGACAGGAATGTAGGACCTACATACATGTACATGTAGTGGTGTGCATTCAGCTATCATGCATGTGCAGTAGCTGATGTTTGCAGTTCATCTGTGTCTTACTACAGCGTGCAGTTGCAATGCAGCCCCATCATTGACACCTGTATATGGTGAAATACTGACAGTATGGTAAGATGTACATCAAGTATGGATGGATGTGTGTACATAAAGTGGTGGGCCACATTTACAGATGGATGTTTGCTGAAGACAGCTCACAGGTGTGTCACAAGCCATCCTACCATAACATGTGCAAACAGTAAGCTATGTTTCTGTTAATTGAAGGTGAAGACATACAACCTACACAGCGGTCAGGGTGTCAATGACTGTAAATCACTTTACACCTGTAACACTTATGTCCTCCCATGTGCATATAACAGTACAACTGCCGAAGGTAGCGTTGGTACACATTGTAATGCGGGCAATACTGCTGCATGTCTGTCAGACGTATCATAAGATAGCAGGTGTTTGATTCACAGTACTGCCATGTGTGTTTGCTTGTGTGACCATATATGCCATGTATGGTGGGGAATACATCCCAATTGTTACATACCCCTGTACACTGTTGTAGAGATCTGCACATACTGCAGTGTAGAAAGCAAGACATAGCAGGGGTGGTGTGTGTATCACATACATGTTAGCTATCTGTATGTGCATGACATTTGTGGACTCTAGTGTGTGTGTGTATGTATGCATGGCTGTCTGGTGCATGGAGTGAGGATGTATGCTATCATTGAGAACAGATAGGGCCCCTAAACCCTCAAGGTGATGCAATCTACTACCCTGTTGTTGCCGTCAGTCTTAGGCATTACTGACTACCTGTACATGTTCATTCTCTGTGTCGCGTCATGTGGGTGCACAGTACTGTAATGGTGATTACCACATAGGCAGGGGTCCTCACCTCAACACTATCAAGTGTGTGTTATAGTGTTGTTGACCCTGTGGGTGTGGGCATGTTACTGTGTGCGTCTGTGTATGTCTGTGTGTGTTCTCATCCTGTAATGTGAAAGTGTATTACTGCTACACAGTGAGGCCTCATGCTATCAACTGGCCTCTACCCTTGACATCAGCTAGACCGCTGTGTAACACCCCGCACCATGCAACTGTACCTGTGATGTCACCCAGTATGGATGTCACATCTCTAGCCACTGTAGCCTAGTACACAGCTCATATGCTCCTGGATCAGTAGATGTGTAGACATCTTTGGAATGTCAGCCTGTCTAACAGTGAGGTTGAGGCTACATATAGCATGCTGGTATTGCCATACATGCCTGTGAGTACTCCACATTTACACATGGGAAACTGCAAACACTGGTACTTAATGGCACATGCAATTAGACCTTAAGGAGGGAAGCAGGGCATCATTACCAACATGCTGTTACTGCTGTTACCAAGACAAGTACTGTGAACATAAAATAATGCATTCTAACTGCAAACACTGCAATTAGACCTTAAGGAGGGACGCAGGGCATCATTACCAACATGCTGTTACTGTTGTTACCAAGACACATACTGTGAACATAAAACAATGCATTGTAAACCTGTACTACATGATATGTCTGCTGCATGTCAACAGTACACAACAATTGTAATATACACTTATCTCACTATTCTGTTCACCCTGTGCATCAGACCATATGAGCATGTCCCTGCACCGATGGTGTGGATGACAGGGATGTGGCACAGGCATCATCATATGCACAGGGTGATAATGTTTACCAGGGGTCTAGGCTGCAGCAGTGGATGACATCATGTGTGCGGGTTAGGGCCTGAGATCTAATTGGACATGTGTGGTCGTTATGCATGTGGGTGTTGCGGTGCCCTACAGATGTTTCTGGTGTGTGCGTGTATGTGTGCACACAGTCCTGCCATGTGTCTGGCCTACACAGGGGTATTATTGACAGCTCCAGATTGTACAGACCAGGATTTACAGCTCACTGTGTCCGACCATGGCCACATGACCTGTGCCTGCCAAGGGTTGCACGGGCACTACCAGACAGAGGTACAGATTGGGTACTGTCTGATGACACATGTCCACTGGAACCATGTCCCCGCTGGGACCATCCAGGGCCACGTCCACGTGGCCTGATGTGTCTTGGTGTGGACAGCGCAGCACCAGCTGCACTGCTGCTGCTACCGGCACTATGGGAGCGGGCATGTGAGGTAGCTAGTTCACATAGACCTGCATCAGGTGGTGTAGCTGGCCTACATCCACATGGCCTACACCTCACTCCTACCAGATGTTCCAGCACAGACAGCTCACGCTCGTGGATTGCCATGCCACAGTCAAGGATTCCAACCATGTCACCCAATCACCTGTCCAAAACGTCAGCAATCTGCTGTTGAGTATTTGCCAATGCTTGGATGTTGTCATTTAAAGAATGGATAGAAGCCCTCTGAAGCCTCTGCCCTTCTCTGTTCTGCCATTCAGCACGTGCCTGTGCTGCCATTACAGTCTGAAACATGTGTCTGGTGACACCAGCTGCTGCGCTCTGTCCAGGTACATGTCGGCCAGAGGTCCTCCTATGAGCAGCACTGTCCACATGCCTGTGTGGCACATCTGCAGTCATTTCACTGACACCATGGTGTGAAGACACACCTTCAGTAGTCACCACACATTCCTGTTCCAAGCTAACACATGCTAACTGTCCTTCCTCTATGGCCACTGGTGATGGGGTATGTGTTGGCATGAGAACTGTTTGCAGGGAAGAAGGGGATATAGGTGGGATGGCAACCAATGGCACAGACTCAGCCCCTGACAACCCTGCCTGTACCTCAAGCATATGTTATCACTGCTAGAGTCTGTGGGGACACTAACATCAGATGGACCGCAGGAGGGTAACACACCTACATCACCTGTGAAGGCAAACAAAGACTCTACAATAGAGACACACACACACACAGACACACACAGACACACACACACACACACACACACACACACACACACACACACACACACACACACAGACCATGCATGTAATATGACAGAAGGCATACAGCATGCATGTGATACAGCAGACGCCATGCAGCTCAGACATTAATAGTGGTAGTTAGCATATATCCCTGGGTTGCACACAACAGCAAGCATGTGTTATAGCAGAAGCCATGCATTTCATTTAATCATGGTAGTAAGCATGCATCCCTGTGATACACCATGTGGACCAGCACAGGTTAACAGTACACATGGCTGATGCGAGGCATATGTCCTTGACATTAACATGTAGTATGACATGTAATCTGCTGATGTGTGCATTGACATGCATACATGTTTGACACAATGGTGTCCTGACACATGTACAGAGGTGTAATGGTGTCACATTGCAGTGTTGTCTGTATGCCCTACAGATAGAATGCACATTTAGCAGATGTGCATGACCATTGAAGGGTAGTATGAGGAGTCTATATTGCTATACAGTGTGAAGTACAGACACAGTGCCATTGCATGGAATCATGAGGCGTCTGTATTGCTATACAGTGTGGAATACACACACAGTGCATAGCCATGACTGCGTGCATACACAATACATAAATACCGTGGATTGTGACCCACGTCGCTGAGGTGTATACACACTAAACCATGCTGTGTCATGTGTGACAGGTCACCAGAAGACATATGGATGGCACTCCTGCTCAACTGCTAACATTTCTTAGCTGCCTGGCAACCATGTCCACACATGGCAGACTTGTCAATACACCATGTCCCACATGACATTTATGTACCACACACATGAGGTGCACAGCTGACAGTGATGTCCAACAGCAGCAAGGGAAATGTACAGTATCACTGGCCTGATGTGGTGTCTGTGTATGTATGTGGAAGCTGTACAGGTGACTACTGTCATGCTGTGACACAGTCATGATGTTCAGCACATCTTATGTGGTCAAATTAAGTGACACCTCCACAAGCTGTGCACAGGCTGTTAGGATGTCCAGTGTTCCACATCTACTATATAACCATTCAACAAAGGCTATAGTTGGACCATGTGTAGACAATATGCAACAGGGTGTACACACATACACATCACATCTACTGTGTGCTACTACATGTCTCTGGCCATCCTCCATGGCTATGTGTGAACATGTGTTGGCCAAATGTTTGTGATGGCCATCTATCTCACATGTCTGTGTTGTCCCATATGACATACACCCATAGATGTCAGATACTCCACTGTCCACAGGGTTATGCAGACAAAGGGTTGTATGTTTGGTCTGCACTCATTGCAGGGGCATATTCCACAATGGTGAATCATGTGGGCTGCCCATATCCCAGCTCACTGTGTAGTACTGTTTGCGTACCCCACATGTGTTGTTCTGATGTATAGTACATATTCCTACATTGAACAACACCTCCACCGGTGTATGCACAGCTGTCCACACATCTAGCCATGACAGTTACTGTGGTTTCATGTTGGTGTTTCATTTGATTTGTATATACTGCACATGGGTAGACAGTGTGATTGATGAAAGATGTGACCTGTATATCGTGACTGGACCATACATTATGTGTACATGTGTTAACTGGCCACATGGCAAATAGATCTGTGCATTCACATGCCTGATACTGATAACTGTCTCACCTGCAATGGCCTGCTGTCTCTGTGGCACACCAGAGGTACCTGTATAGGGGTGACACAGCAGTTTGATCATTATCCATGACTGTATGACAGCTACAGGGTGCACTGTGCATGTTAACACATTCGCCAGTACAATAGCATATACTATGGAGTATGCACGTGTGCATACACAGGATAGCATACTATAGTATGCGGCATGTGTGTAAACATACCTTGCATATGATGTTACATTACATATTGTACAGTGACACATGCAACTAAATGGGATATAATAGTTATATGTGCAGTAGTGACTTACCAGGCAACTCCAGGCTCGGTGGTTGGGAGACACCCAACTCCATGATGGCAGCTAGAGTTTGTGGATGCTGTTCTGATAGGATCCCCAGGCTGACCAGTAGCTCCTCGATAGGTGTGAGTGGGGGCGGGGTTGGTGGCCCACCACCTGTTCTACCTCATTTCCTGGTGATTGCATCGGCAGTCTGTTTCGCATGTCGGATCAGGTCCGTGCAGTGTCTGCGCACCTGCTGGTAGGTGCGGTTATGGCCACCCACATCATTAACCCTCCTGCAAAGTTCCTGCCACAGGTCATCACGCTGCTGGGCATGCTGTGGCACATGGCTGAACAATACCTCATAGTTATCCTGGAGGTATAGCATGAGGGCATCATCCTCCAAGTGGCTATATGCTGGCTGTCATGATCGAGGCATTATCTGGAAGACATAATGATGGAGACAGGTCACAGCATCTCAGAGATGCACAGAGATACAGCTGCACATACATGTGTATTACATTTAGTACATATGAACAGTTGTCTTTGCAAATCATCATGACACTGACATGACTGACATGTTTGTGTCACACACATGTAACACCCGATGGGGATTGGATATTATCACCATATATGTGTGTCACCTCATTACATTTCTCATACTCCATGTGAATGCTGTCTTGATGTGGGCATGTCTGTTTGCCTGTACTGGTGTTCTAACCTATCAGCACATACCTGGATGTGTGCACATTAATGCGGTTGACCTTGATGCTGTGTATATGTCGCATATCATCACATACACTGCCTTAACGGACATGAGCAGTGACAATGCAGACATGCGCACGGAAACCTTTACATGCATGTGTTTTGCTGTGTGCAACTACACGGCACTGTACAGCAGTTCGACATCCTGCCACGTATCGCCTGTGTTGCACATGTGATACACATGGGACAATGGCTAGCCAGATGGTATTCGCAAGGATGGTTATCAACTATAGCATGTACGGCCAAGATCATGTAGTAGTGTGTATGCCCTGGGCCATGTATGGGCATGGGCATAGGATGTAAGGTTTTCTAGCTGTATCCGACAGCCATGTTCTCACCGACAGGTGAATCAGTGCCACATTACTGATCCAGACAGTTAATGATACATCTACCATGCGGTCATCGCACCATGTATGACAGAGATGACATGTGCAGCTTTGCTGGACAGGGTTGCATGGTATGGCAGGAGTATGTAACATGTATGGCACAGGGATCTGTCCAGCATGTGGCAATCCTTGTACTAGGAAGGTGGCTGTCCATGATGTATGTCTTTCAGATCAGGATATGTACGTGTAGCATGTCCAACATCACAGTATTGCACATGTCTTTATGCAGGGTAGGCAGCATGCTGCATAGGTGGAGATGAGGATTGTGAAGGCTGGTGTCACCCATCCAAGCATGGCCAATACACTTAAAGGTGATATGTGATCCGATATTGGTCACTTGAGTGCTGAGTATAGCTGTCCAATGATCTCCATGCTCATGGATGGCACCCTGTCATGACTTGGGTTGCCTCTTATGACTACCTAATAGGCGTGGTGATGTCACTAGCTCAGGGAGGTAAACTGCACAGCACCATCCCTTACACACAGTGTCCATGATGTTGACCGCTGCCTAGGTGGTAGTTAATGGGTACAGGGTTATTAACATAGCAGTGACAAAGCAATAAGCAGCTGTCAGATTGTGCACATATGTCACGCACCTCACCCACAAAGCCCATTCTGTATGTTGTCCACAACACTGAGTCAGATATTGCTCCTAGGTCATGGCCATTCACATACTTACATACACAGATGCCTCCCATTTGTCTGTGTGGTATGGGCTACAATGAGGGGGGGAGTACAAAACTTTAACCATTTTACTGTAACTGCCACTAGTGTGATATGCACATGTCACTCAGACACCTTTTGTAGTGTTGCTTCTGTCAACAGGCCACTGGTAGAACACTCCTGTGACATACAAATGTACATCTAATATACTGAGTGTAGGTGGAACACAGTATGAGTGATGATGTCCTATGACCTATCACAGGTATGCTATGCAGTGTGAATTCATCCGTACTGTCATTTACATCTGTACTGCTAACAACATCTATGTTGATTAAGGTTCATAGACTTTCAGACCATACTCAGCAGGGTAATAGTGCAGTGCTTCCCATTATGAGTGGCGTCTCCACTTTGTGGGTTGTGATAACTGTTGGTGTGCTCCATTCAGTGTTTTCACAGACTGACATGAACCTATGTTTTACATGGAAGTGTATGTGTAGAGCAAACTGTTTTGTCATATGTGTATTATACGACCAGGGATTTGAACAGGTCACATGCAGCCTGAGTGCACCTTGTACCATCATAGTTATGGTTACAGGGGCTCTGTAGTGTTCATGGATATGTGATTGTGTACCTGTTGGGGGGCAGTGAGTTTATGTTATCCAACACCCTATCTGTATTGCTTATTCATGCTCAGCACTTGTTCAGAACATGTAAGCACTTCATGAGCTAAAAATTACTATAGCACTCAATCCTACTCATTTCCTACAGGTAAACACTGTTTATCCTTACATTTCCAGCTTGCGTACAGTACAACAGCTGTTGTACACACTTACCTCACATATCTTGTGAGAAATGGTTGAATATACAGGCATGTCCAAGTGTCAATTAGCAGTGTTATTGCCTGTCTATATGATGAATATGGGCAACATGAGGCAATATAGCAATTGTCTCATGTACACAGTCAATGCTCACCTCCTAACATATGACACTACAGCCTGTGGGAGATGCACATATGTAGCCATGCTGGAGGTAATGCTCTCTCCAACCCAGACTGAACCTGACAATCATGTGGTGATGTTAAACGTTTGCAGCAGACCCCACTCATCACATAGTCTCACTAGATCTCCACCACCACAGGCCACACATAGTAAGACTACCACATTTGCAGAGCCTCTCCATACTACTCTGTGTAGGCAACAGAGGCAGCCCCCATCACCAAACACAACACCAATTACTTATAGCCCACAGACTCATGTGTGCCCATCAACTACAGCCAATAGGGTGTTATAACATACCCAACACACTAGTCATAGGTGACTCTGTAGGCGATCACACTGATGTCCCACTCAGCAGGCTACACAAGGCGATAGTCACTTTCATCTGGCTGTCAGGTAACAGGATCCGCAACATAACCTATGCACTCAGGTCACTCCTCAACAGGTACAATATGACTGTCATTCTCCATGTTAGTGTGAATGCCCTGAAATGTAACTTCCTGGACTACATGTACAGAGACATGCAATAGCTCTCCGATCTTGTAGCCCAGGTAGGTATCGCCCAAGCCCTGAGAAGCATTCTGCACTAGTCCAGACTAATACCACAGTACAAAGACTGAATTATTCACTTCAACAGTTGCCTATGCTTCTGGTGTCATTCCAAGGGTATCCAGTATCTGTCTGCTTTGAATGACATGGTCGACAAAACACAATGCTTTGGCACAGATGACCTGCACCTGTCAGCCCTGGGATTATGGATAACATCTAAGGCTCTTGCTGCTCCTATACTGCCTGTTTTAGACACATTTCAAATAACATATTCACCACCAGAACAGGAACAGGCAAGCAAAACCTGAGGGTAATGTTACTCAATGCTTGACATCTTCATCTCAAACCCACTCAACCAAGGCACTCCTTATAATGGACCACTTTGATATCTCTGCAGTAACTGGGACCTGCTTCTAGGCTCCAGAGAGCACCCCTGCACTGACAGGCTATTATGCAGACCACACCTTTCAGTCATGTAACCAGGACCGGAACACCCACGGCGGAGGTGTGTCCATATTTCACAAGGATGTACACACCTCCAGGCTGGTTGCTTAGCACAATGCATCAGAGGTAATCCAAGTGCAACTAACTGTGGCCAGAACTGCTATACAAATTGTAGCTTGCTACGGATTTTACACCATACCCCACGGTTAACGGCCCTCATTTCTTGGTGTACTGGAAAGTAGGGTTCAAACAGGAACTACTGATGTGAGACTGACATTATCTCACACTTAACTGTGATACCTACTCATGTACCGACACATTAGGCCAACACTTTCTGGGATTCATAACCTCCAATTGTCTGGATCAACCTATACACACCACCACCAAGACCAACAATATCCTAGACCTGGACATTACCAACATGTGTGCAGGTGGACAATATAGTTACAAACACTGAAACATACACAACTGCACTTCATTAGCACTTACACGACTGCTTGGATCATGCTATCCCAAACAGAGACATGACGGTACCCACCAGATAATGGACGCCACTCTGGGGGTCCACTGCCATGGACATAATGTACAACAGAAGGAGGAGACTTTTGCAAAGTAGAGTACACTCCCATGGGTGGGGTAGCTCCCTGGTCAGCCTCAGTAGTAATCTTAGATCCCTTATCAGATCCTCCAAAGCTAGCTACATAAACATTACTGCGACACATTCCAAGGACTACCACAAAGCGGTATGGAGATATGTCACTACTCTCAATGGCAATACCCACATCTGCTCTGACATACAACGGTTAGGCAGGAACATTACAGAACCGACTGATATTGGCAACATCCTGGCAGATAGGTTCAATGTTAACTTTACACCCCTCTCACACCCTAAAGGGCCCAAATCTATACAGGAACAATGCAGAGTCCCTGCGGTCACAACTGCGCAGTTCAAACCTGCACTCTCTAAAGCCTGGAACACAGACTCCATGTGACCGTCCAACATCCCAGGCTGCAATTTACACAAACCTCAGAACGACATGGCTCCCCACTTGGGCACCAAATTCACTAATAGCCTTGTATCAGGCATTGTGGCCCCTGAATGGCACACAGCAACAGTTATCACACTCCACAAAGGTGGCACCACAATGGACCAGAGGAACCAGAGGAACTATTGCCCTATACACCTTAGACTGTTCTGCAAGGCTATGGAGCACATCATCATGGAAGTCATTCACAGAGACATTGGTGGTCTCCAAACCTTTGATACCACCCAGGTTGGATTTGATAGGGCCAGACCATGGCTCCTACACCTGGTGGAGTCCTTTGAGACAGTTACCAGGGTAGTAGATGATGGTAAGGAGGTCCACACAGTCTACCTTGCCCTCTCATTGGCTTTCAACACCATTCCCCATTCTGGTATTGTCAATATACACATTCGCCTGCACATCGACCCCTATGTGTTGAGATGTTATGCAAAGTGGCTCACGGACAGGACACACACAGTGAGGGTAGCATATCATAGTTCCTACTGTACATCAGTTACAATTGGCGTACCCCAGTCCTCAGTCATAGGGCCCCCTCATGTTTGGTATATGCTTCCCTGAGGTACAGGCTAGCACAAAAGGACTTTCCCTGAATAGGCTTCCAGATGACTATAAACTAGGAGCCATGATAGATTCACCAGCTGATACAGACACTCTCCATAAGGGTGTCACTGTGATGGATACCTGGTGCCGATAACATGGCCTCAAGCTGCATGCCACAAGGTGCATAGACATCCCCTTTGGATTACACCAATCACCCACTGACTATCACATAGGTGGTAGTCCCCTATATGCATAAGACATTATAAGGGATCTTAGTACACACATAGATAGCACCCACTCCTTTGATAACCATATTACCAAGGTGGCATGGATATCCTTCTACGTAGCCACCCTAATCTGTAATGGGTTTGTAGCCGGAACAAAGGCAGCCATTGTACCTCTATACACCTGACTTATGAAACATGTTCAAGGGTACAACACCCCATTTGGGGTGTACCTTACAGAACAGCAATGGCTTTAAATACCACAACATTAACACACCAACAGGATTACTCACCTCTGAAGGATGACGTATGCAGCACAACTACAGAAACCCCAACTGTACTCATTTGCATACTGCATAAGCAGAGGTGACCTCTGCTGAACATACAAGGCCCATGTCCACAACAATATTGATGGATATGCTCCACATAAGCAACATAAGCAAAAGCCACTGAGAGCAACATGCTCTGGGATATGTACCCAAACGCAACAATGAGTAGGACATGCTGGAGGGATACATTCCTGAACCGGACACTCACCATGCATTGGAACATGATTCCTATGTACATCGGGCAGGGACCCTCACTAGCACTCTTCATGAGATACCTCGATGGGTGGATGGGAGACTGACATGTATGTCAGGGATCACTGCAGTGGCTGTACTGTACACAGGTGCAGGAAACAAATGGCTCTGTTATTCACAGCCAAAGGACACTAACCTAGGGAGGTGCCACCAGTGAAAACACTGTAACTGGGCTTACAAATGGACTTGGCCAGACAACATAGTACCTAACTATGAACCTATGAAGCTATTACATGTCCTTTGTGCATGGATAATTGAGTAGCTCTTCCATTTCAATTAGCTATCATGCTGTTACACTGTCTGGTGACTACAAGCCATATGTATCCTGTTATTGTGTATTGTACATGCCAATAGACATACCTTATGTTTGCATAATATATACTATATATGCTATGTAAAATATTTGACATATCTACCTACAATACTGTACATTTCACATTTTTGAAACAATATCCCATAATGCAAAGCATAATTGCACAGCAGGACCACCTTAGGCATGTTAGTCTCGTTATCCGCCCATACATATGCCTACTGTTACAGTTTGTCCAACGTACTTGTTGGACAAACCCTACCATTGACAGCAGCTGTAGTGGAATTGTTATGTTTAAAGCCCTTATGTAGCATCCCTTGTGGTGTATGAGGTGTTTACCTTGTGGCCCACAGCAGTACACACAATTTCTACAAGCATTACTATGCTCAACAAGACATCACTACATAATACCTTTTCCCACTGTATGCATTGCATACACTTTCATTAATACAGAACAGGTACTACATACACTAACATACTGAGTGTTCTACATACCTTCTTAGTGGTCCGAGTTTACGAAAATATCTGTGTTACTCCTTTCCTGTTTAAATGGTTCTATGGTATGAGCATACGGTTTGAATGTATGGCAAGCCATCATTTTATACGTAGATACCTGTAACATGTGGTATCCTGCCACCAATTGGTGTTCCGGAGTAAATTATTACATGCACATCAGCTGTGCAGCTACTCCATTAGCCAATTACACGGCAACAGTGGGGTATAATTGAATACTCCACTTGGGCATTGTCCTTTTGCCCTACCTTCGAGGAAGACAGTCTAGATGTGTTTTATTGTGATGAATTGCAACTGCTATATGGAGAGACACAGATATTTTGAATTCATCTCCCCCGTGGATTGTGTGTGATGGCAAGAGTATGTAGTTCTACATGTGAGTGTAGCTGTTATCTCAACCATCTGATACGAGACTATTGCAAACAAAACCTGTACCATCGGCGTTTGTTCCATTGTACAACAGCAACGATTTCACATGGCGCCATTACAAGTGTGTCTCTCACAAGGTATGTTAACACTTCTGCAGATGTCATTGAGTGAGTGGATGTTTGTGATGTTATTACAGTCTGTATTGCAATTGCTTTGGGTGTGGGGGTGATGTAGATGGGTGCACATAGCAGATAAAGGTTTGTGGGGACTGCAGTTATACATATTCCATATGTGTGTGGGGGCTCCTTCCCTAATTGAAGACCTATCATTTAGTAGACTAATACCATGGTTATTGCAAGCTTATTCATTAAGTCATTGTTAATTGGTTCCTATATAGCATGCAGGTGATGTTGATCCTTCAATCCCTCCGGAAATACATCTATATGTAATGAAATGTTGCTACATGAAAGCTGTCTCGTGTATTTCTGTCACAGATATTTGCACTCATTGCAGTTGTGTTGGTGACTGAACCTCTTTGGCTTGGTTTGCCACCTTTTCAAATAGCCATAGTGGGACATTGACACACATCGGGGTTTAGAGGCCGACACATACCCACTGTCAGTACAAAGGATAGAACTTACTTTTGTCGTAAATGAAACCTTATTCTTGTAGCACTTTAGTTGCTTATTATGTTTCTTGTAACATTTACGTATTTTAGATACAGGAATAACTATTTAATGCAACTATTACATAATATATGGGACATAATTATGTCTTACAATCTCAGGACATTTGCCCTTTTTAATATTTTTTGTCAGGACACAACTGCCCAAAGAGGGACTGTCCCTCTCAAAGTGGGACAGGTGGTAACCGTATGCCTAAGGCCAGCTATGACCACACCTACTGTAATAATCTACCTCCGAGTTAGCAAGAACAGACACACGATGCAAACACACACACACACACACACACACACACACACACACACACACACACACGCACACATTACAGTCCCACGGAAACACACACTGCACTCTCAACACACACTTATACACACTACAGCAATCAGAAACACACTTAAACACAGTACCTACCTGGACCGCAACACCAGCAACAATAACTAAATGTCCCTTAACATCGTGATAATATTACTCGCGGTTCTAGTGTTCCAGTACTGTGGTCTTTCAGTCTTTAAGCCTCACAAGGGTGAATAATGCTGGTTTCACCTGTTCTGGACATCTTTGACCATGATCTGCGCGAAATTCAGCAAAGCTTAGACCTGTTTTGCGCATATCCGTGTAGTCATGTTTAAACGACGCTTACCATCACAGGTCACCGCATAAACCCACTAACATGTGCTTAAATGTGCTCTAATGACCTGCATCCAACATCCATTATTTGTGCCATCAGGATTACGTAAAGGACCTTGCAGGACGTGGGACTGGGAACATGCACGGCACAGTCAGTGTCTTTACCACTTGGTCATCTGGGATTTGTACAAGTGTTATGGTGTTTTGTATGTGGGCTGTACTATGGCTGTTCCTCCATACTGCAATCAAATATGTAACTCAGTTATTTTGTATATGGATGATACCTATTAATGGTATGTCCAAGTGATGTTTAATGGATGTGCTCCAGCATTGGGAATATATGTCACAGTGAGCCACACACTGTACTGTGCTACACCTTGACACAACCATAACTGGAGAATGCTGGGGTGACATGGGTACTCCCCATGCTTTGGCACTACATTCCTGATTACATTATATGGAGCCCCTCATTAACACACCAGGGAATCCATGCAGAGTAGGTGGGGAACAGTGATTACACACATGGATCCCACAATTGGCTCTGCTCCACAGAGGGACAGTTAGTTAATCGATGGGGTGGCGACAGCGGACACATTTTGCCTAGGCTGATGAATGGCCTCTGTCAATCTGGCATGTACCTACCGATGTACCTAGGAACCTATACATACAGTATCAACATATGCTGTTAGCTTCGTTTACTGTTCAGGTGTTGACTTTCCTTGTTCCAATAGCTGTTGTGTGTGCAATAGTTGAGGGCTGCCTATGTAGGATTCACACAGTAGGCCACCTATACATTACAATTTACAGGTGGTCGTGTGTGTGTGCCATCCATTTTACTGTGTGTGCAGGTGGAGAAGTGTGTCAGTCCATAGGAGCCTACACTGTCAGTGTATGTGCTATACATTCCCTCTTTGCCAAGGCGTGGGCATATTGGGCATGCCTCCGTCTGCCTACTGGGGCTGGCACAGGGTGTTCGTGGTCTGAATCCCTCTGTGCCTGTGATGGCCTTGGCAATTGTGGTGGGCTGTGAGGGCCTTCACTATTATATCCCTGCTGCAGCTGTTTCCACAGGATCATATTATGTAGCATGGCACATACTATAAAGATGTGGGCACACATGCCCGGAGAGTACTGCAAGGCTCCACCAGATATGTCCAAGCAATGGAACCGTGATTTCAGCATCCCAAACACATGCTCTATGATGATTCTGGTTTGTGCATGTGCCTCATTATGGCGTTCTTGCATGGGTGTGTGTGCATTTCTGATGGGAGTTATCATCCACGGCTCCGGTGCATAGCCAGCATTCCCCACAAGGTGGCCATATGGGATGTCCCCCCTGACAAATACCTGATACAGCTATGAGGCATGCCAGATGTAGGAGTCATGGTAACTTCCAGGGCTGCCAGCACACACATCCGTGATAATGCCCTGGGCATTGCACATGACCTGGCAGTTGATGGACTGGTATCCCTTGTGGTCTATGTAGCGCCTACCATGCTCACCGGGTGGTGACTTGATATGTATGTGCATGCAGACTATTCAGCCAGTACCTCTGGGTAGTGTACCACATGGTGGAAGAGATGCATATTGCTGGCCAACTCCTCCTGAGTTCGGGGCAAGTATATATGCTCATTGGCATGTGGTAACATGGCATCCAGGAACTGGTGGTGTACCCTGGATGCTGAAACCTGTGAGATCCCCATGATATCTCCAGTTGGCCTTTGAAAGGTACCTGTGGCTAGTATTCTCAAGCTTACACATACCTTTGTGTCCACGGGGATGGGTTCCCCTCTGTTGTTTCTGGATCTCAGGCGTGGCTGGCACAACTCAACTATTTGCTGTATGATGTCCCTGTCCACCCTGTAACACTCTACTATCTCCAGATCATGTAGCCTCTGGTAGGTTACCCTTGGTCTGAACACTCTTCTCCTCTTCCGGGCCTGAGGTGGTTGTCAGCATCATCCTCCACAACACCTTCAGTCTCCAACACATGGTGATGAATCACAGCTATGGCAGCTCCCAACAAGTACATTGTAAAAGTTCCCCGTCTGTTTACACCGATGGTGCAGTGTCTGGGAATACACAAGTGTGTGTGAGGTGACTTCACACTTTATACTATTGTGCTTTGAACACTGATGATGTCATAGGATGTGTATGTACAATTGGAGCTGCAGGGTATCTTATGTGTTTTACCACAGATACTGCTATTGTGGTGCCTTTGGTGTTGAATTACATTTAGCTGCCATGGATTACCTCTTGCCCTTGCCTTAACTTTTCTTAACAATTCCCCTCCCATTGTCTGGCATGCATCCAGCAGCCTGATTTCTTGTTTTGTACTTTCCCAAACCAGGATTGTCTTGTGAAATGTGTTCTATAGCCGATCTACTGCAGGTTTGCTTTGCTCTGCGGTTACAGTTCTCTTTTCTTTGCAATCCGACACCCCCCCTATCCTGTTCTGCAGGTTGCTGCTAGCAGCCTTGTTAGCTGCCGTCAATGGCCCACTGCGAGTTAATAGGTGTTAATTGCTCAGTTGTACTCCAATTACCCTACTGCGGCATTTCCTTATTGTCTTCCCCTAAACATCCTTTTTGAGCTGTGGTGAGCGGCTCATGCGTCCGCTTACCGGGTTTCGGGCACGTTTTCATCCACGTACACATGCGCTTTCGGGTACCATGTGTGCTCTTAGCTAAGCAAAGCTATGCCTACATCCACACCCCTATCCTGTGGCTTTGCTTAGCAATGGGCAGCCTGGATTTGCATTGCTCCAATGTGCTTACAGCTACGGTGGCACACCCCACTGCTGATGTCATGTATTCCTCCAGACCACTCCTCGTATGGTACATCCTTAGGCCGGTGGGACGTTTGTGATTCACTATTACTTGCCTCATTTGCATGGCATTGACTACTAATTCATAGTTACCATGCCGAACACTGTCACAGACCCTTAGCAACCCTTGCAGCTTGGTTGTGGTGTAGCATGCATACCATTGACTATTATGGTGAAATCATGATTTGTGTTACATTGCAATTTTATGACATTTGTATATATTTTCCTTGTGTTCCTGTTTGCACACACATACCCTGCAGTTGTACTTTGCGTTACTGTGGCCATGACTTTAAATGTTATTTTTTTATGTGCTGTGCATCTTTTCTTATGCCATTGGCTGTATATTTAGCCATTGGCATATGTTAACTTTGTAATACATGAGTCTGGTCCGCTTTCATGGCTCCGATGTTCTGTTTGGCAAAATGTAAACCATTTTTTTGGTTTACATTTCTGTAGGCTTATGCTACACCTACGCCACTTCATGAATCACTATGTACCTTCATTTGCATGCTGCAGTACTACACATAGGGTGATTAGCATACCTGAGCCAAGAGCTGCGCAGATCTGGCGTATGCTGGTTGTGCACGTGGAATTGGATCGTACCTAAATTGCTTGTTGGCCATATTTGGCGTTATACCGCCTATGCTACGCCTACACCTGGCTCAAGCTTCATGAATCCCGGTGATTCTTTTGCCATTTTTGGCAGTATCACACGTTTAAGCTAATCACATTGACTTGAACAGAATTCAGTGCTATTAAGTTAAATACACAATTCATGGGATTCAGAAATATTTTGTGCACTGTGGTAGTTGAATTTATGCAAAGAGCTGACGTTTGCCAGGTGGGCAATTCAGAGACACACTGATCAAAATTGTGGCAGCCACAGCCTGCATAATATGAAAATGACCATATAATAACATGAAATGAGCAACAATGTTAAAATAAGGGTAACCACAGATGCAAATGAGGGTAAACAATATGATGGAGTGATTCAAAAACACACATATTTCATTCAAGACAACACTTCCTGAGTTGCTGGCTTCAATAAAATTCTGAAGTTATGGGAGTTGCTTTAGCCACCATAATATGCATGTGCAAGATCACTATTCCCTCCTTACCATCACCCGCTTCCTTAGTTCATGTTTGGCAGGTTGATTGAGCTTAAATCCAGCTTTCTCTCAACAAAGCAGCCGCTATAATATGCATGTGCAAAATCACTATCCCCTCCTTACCATTGCCCACTTCCTTAGTTCATGTTTGACAGGTTGATTGAGCATTAATCCAGCTTTCTTTCAACACAGCAGCCACAATAATATGCATGTGTAAGATTACTATCCCCTCCTTACCATCACCCACTCCCTTAGTTCATGTTTGACAGGTTAATTCAGCTTAAATCCAGCTTTCTCTCAACAGAGCAATCCCAGGTAACCCAAGCTGGGCAACTGGACATCAGCCACCCAGTTGCTTATACTCATTCCAGGCTGCTGGGTTTTATGCAGAGCACGCACTACCCACATAGACCCCTCCCACTGTTAGCATGGGTCCCTAGCATAAGGGTCCTCAACCCACTTATCATCCATTTTAGCCAACATTAGTCAATGTGACCCAGTCTCCTAGAGCCAATTTTTATACTGTCAAGTAGTGGCCAGCCTTGACATATCACAAATCGTCTGTGATCCATTTTCTCCTATCCTGAGGATAGTCTGGCAATACATGCAATGGTACTGGTTATAACTCTAAAATCCTGTTCACATTTGATACAAGAAAATTCACACAAAAGTTACTACAAAAAGGTGAAAATCAAAATAACTATGAAATCCATATTCCAAAGCATCTGATTTCAAGTAGTTGAATTCCAATGTACAACTTCTACACAGATTCAGAATGGGAAAGGGCAAATAATAGAATTTAATAAATAAAAGCCTCATTAAGATTAAAAATATTTAACTTATACTTAGAACAAAATAAAAACAATCATCTTATAAGCATGCCATACCTCTTTTTTAACTTTGTTATAAAAGAAATATATTAATAAAAAAAATGACCTAAACAAGGATTATAATACAGGAAATCAAAGACTTTGTCTATATCTCTTCCTGCAATTAGACATACAACTGAAACAGTAAATTTAAATAATAAAAAGGTTAGAAACTATTGAATGATTGTGCATGTCTTGTAAATCATAACTTAACTACGAGTGGAGGGCTTGAGTATAAGGGTGACCAGTTTATAATTATTTAGGGATAATTCTTTTAAAAATTAAAATAATGCAGACCATGCCCAGGAATAAGATGTATTATTAATATATGGAAATGAATTACTCAGGAGAAATAATCCTCATTTAAACCTTCGAATTAGGAGTAAAAGAAGTGTTACATTAACTAATATTCCTCAGAAAATTAAATACATATTAATTGCTTTTTAAGAGCACCGAGCAGGGCTGGCAAAACACAAAAGCAAATTAAAATGTCACCCTTAATGACTACATTTAGCATTCCTAACTCAGGTCTGGCTGAATTACCACTCTGGAGAACTGCTTAGATGAAAATCAAGTTTAACATATTTAAATTTTAATTACATTATTAGTCAGCTCAC